>NW_008752298.1:90057-126203 GCF_000715545.1 Opisthorchis viverrini
TCAAACCGCTCATGTATTTGCCGCTGGTGCATTAAGCATCAAGGCCAATCGCGTTTTACTCACTCCTAGCCGAATCTGAACAATGTAGTGAAGAGACTAGTTCTTACCGTGATGTGGCGGTTTGTGTACTTTGGAGACCCATTAAGCTATACTGGGGAGTGTCCGCACGACACTCACAGAGTCTCTCATACCAGGTTGGTCCATGAGTAGAGGTCTGACGAACACAGTCTCCTGGCCCTCCAGGTTGGTGGTTGGAACATGTGGCGACTTGTTCCGTAGAAATGGTCATGCATTTGCATCTCCCCGCCAAACACCGCTGCCTTGCGGTTAGGCTTTTGAGCCAAAGGCTTTGGTTGAGGACCCTAATCGTCTCCTGTCTAGGTGTGGGCGCCCTAGCGGCCCTCGTACATCCATGACATGCACAACTAACAATTCCATGAGTGAAATGCAGAAAGCTAAGAGTTTGCGAAAACCGCAAGATAATCGCCCGGTAATGGATTTGAGGAGGGTGGCTACACCTACCTACGCGATCTTACAATGTAAATGATCCCTATGCTGGACACGAGGTGCAACACATGATTTACTCTAAACTGCAAATGTCTGAGGGAACTAGACCGGTCATTCTGAAGGCTATTGGCATTCTCACATTCGATGGCTAGCGTTGTCAATCAAGCTAATGCGCCCGAATAAAGGAAAGCATTCAACTGTGTGGCACCATTCCGTTAAGTAGGTGTCATTGCGCCCGAAGAAAACACACGGACTGATTTCGTAGATGTTACGACAATTTGGTTATGGGGTGGGGGAGGGGGAGATGGCGTAAACCTTTGGCCAGCTTAAGCTATCTATTCACTTCAGGTTTGAACTGCTTTTCCGATGACGCATCTCCACTAATGACCGCACCCTGTCACGCGGCAGGTCAACCGATCTAGAACCGTCCTGTACACGCTTTCTGTTCTGTTAACGCTGGGATGTTTGGCAAATTCCTTCCTGCAATGCTACTGTTATGTCAACCGTGATTAGAATCCTTTGAATGATTTCGGATGTCCCTGGTTTATTATGGAATGAGAGCAGTCCCAATCCATTCCCTGTTGGGCTTCGCCCTTCGTAAATGATGCCTAATCAAACTAGCTGAATTCCCGTTATCGTGAACTCTGTTCTTCAATTTGGCTCGCCATCCGGTCAACTGCTTCTGTGCTTAGTCGACGAAGCGATACTGGCCTATACGTTTTTGGGTGGGCTGACGGATAGTTTCGAATCCCCGCAGTGTCAGTTCACTTCTGGCACGCTGGTTTTTGGTTTCTCACCAACCTTACTTGTCATGCAGTCTACGAACCGTTGCGTTCCCGAAGTTGAGCCCAATTTTCGTTTGTGAAAGCGAGGTCGAACTGCCCTCTACCGACCGGTATTGATTTTAACGTCACCACGATGTTGGAACAATCGTTTCTTCTTGTCAACATCTCAGTACTTCCTGCAGATAATCTAATACGTCATTAGTTTGAACAGATTTCTTCCATTCGATTATTTGTCGATCACATGAGACACCTATGGTGTCAGGATAGTTTATCCCTGAATCTGAAGGGACGTGTGTATCAAGCTACAGTACGGGCTGTGAGACTTGGCGGGAACCGTGAATCAATACCGAAAAACCTGAAGGTGTTAATGCCTGAATGAACACTAATTGTTCAAGCTGAATAACAGTTTTAACGAACGAGACGGCAGCAAAGTGCTGGAATGTAGTCAGAGTAGCAAGTCACATTTGAGGTTGCTCAACCTAGGACCTGGTTTGTACCAGTCAGGAGTACTATTGAATACAGAACTCACGGAACTGGAGAGTAGTCATTGAATTAAACTGGTTGAGCGCTACCTAAGTTTGACTGGCTCACAAATTATGAGCAGTCAGATTGATTCGTTGATTTTATTGGCGATCTCGGCGCGTTGTTGATAACCGAGCTATTCAGCCTTGATTCGAACCCAACCCCAGTGTCGCGATTGCTCCTAAGCTTGTCTAGGCTTGGATAATCTGGCAGTATCTCAGCCCTCGTGCTTCTTTCAGGTGGCTTGGCATCTAGACACCGCGAGGGTGTTACAGCTGACCAATTTTATTCGATCGTCGCCTCATAACGCAGGGAGAACGGCTTTGATTGTGTTCCGCTCCGTCCGTCGTTTCGGGTCGATTTCGCCCGAATTTTCTTCGCTGCATTTTTTCAACGTACTTGTCCTGTTTGCGTGTAACACCACTAGTATGACAACACTAAACTGACAAACTAGGTATTTCATGAGCCACAGATTTCTGGTGTTTCTCATTAGCTTTCTCATATCAGTCAGCATTCTTTTGTCCATTCATTACTACCAGTTGTCATGGGATGTTACGCACACATTCTCTTAAGGGTCGCTTGTACCAGGCTACAGTAAGGGCGGGGCGAGACGGCCCAAGTGGTTAGAGCGCGAATTGACTGACCGGACGGAAGCCATGGTTCGAACCCGACTTCTGCCTCTCGATTTCCCCTGTCTAGGCTTGGGCAACCTGACAGTATCCCAGCCCTCGTGCAACCTTCGGGTAGCATGGCAGTTAGGCACCGAAAGGATGCCACAGCTGAACGACAGTAAGGGCTGTATTGTCATATGGTCACAAAACATGACTTCTTCTGACAGATGATTTGAGGCGTCTTCAGGTTTTTTGATCACCAGTGCCTCAGATGTGTTGCTAGTGTCTGTTGGCCTCAACGAATTCGTAACGAGACAATTAGAAATCGGTTATTCGGTTGTGCAACAAGTACCTCAATCGTGGAAAACATCCAAGCACCATCAACTACGGTGGATCGGGCAATATATGACTTGGCAGAATGGTGTGAATGGTACGAAGAGTTTGGGCGTTTTGGGTGCAGTACGCATTCCAAGGTGGGGTCCTCATGACCTCCCCCCCTTGCGCTTGGCTGGAGACACTGCAAGAAATGGTTGCTGATCGGTGTTAATGGCGTTCGTGTTGTCAGTCTTTTCCAGATTGCCTGACTGTGCGCTAGAAGGTGTAGGCACCTCAGAATGCTTGCGACAGGCCACCTCCAAGTCCGCTCCCTCTCCCACCCTTTTCATCGTTAACGGTTGAAATATAATTAGATAAACCTTGTGGCTGTATGGTAGTGAGACATCAATGTCAACATTGATGATGACACGTGAACCTTGGTATTGCAGGATCATTCTGATGTAACCATTTGACAAGTGCATACTGTGTCCCCGATATGATAAGATTGCGGGCAAAACATTCTAGGGACAGTCGATTTATACACGTGCCTTCACATAGCGACACAGGTGCGCTTGACAGTTCGAATGGGGTTGTGGGAGCCGTTTGTACTTTGTTGATATTGTGATGCGATTCAATGGAGAGGTGTCTTGGTGGAAGCGTTTGGATGGAGTCACTGTATGCCGAGAAGCACTGCCCAGCTGTTTTATCCTCGTTGGGAATCACCGGCAGTGCGCGTCTCACCTCACCGGTGCAGAATACTGTTGCAGCCGGGACGACTTTGTCTACACTCGACGATTGAAAGCTTTCCGAACTGAACCTCACAACCAGCCGTCAGTTTTACCACCACGTATTCGCTCATATGCACTTTTTATTTTAAAAGATCCATTTTAACCGCAACATCTTGCGTCCTATTTTTGTAGGCACGTGAAAAACTGGCCAACGAATTGGGCGTCCCACTGCGGGTTGTGCAGGTATGGTTCCAAAACCAGCGTGCTCGGGACAGACGAGCTTCAGTACAGAACTGGTCCAATGATATGACCGCCGAATCTGATTGGAGACACGCTTCTCTGTCACAAACAAGCCCTGGTCGATCTCCGCAGCATTGTTCCGTGGAACCTGGTGAGTGGTTGTTGGTGTGTAACGGTTGATACTACTGATGAAGCATGCGAGTAGTATGTTTTTTCATAAATCCAATTAATAACTCCGCAGCGAAGGCCATCTTCCTTTCATCTGTAGCTCGGTTGCGTTAACCGGCCGTTGATCGAATGACAGTTGGTCTTTTCGCCGGTCGAACTTGTTCACTAGCTCGCATCACCATACTTCACTGATCAGGAAAGCGAGTTCAAAATCTCGTTCTGACCATTGGTCTATTTCACTGCGTCTGTAGCTTCCCGGTCAGTTCCACTTGTTAATATGTTCGGTGTGACTGTTTTCTGGTCACTGCCAGATGAACCACTCCCGCCGTTTGTGGAGGTCGTTAGGCTATTTCGTTGGTAAACCTGGTGCATTCTGTCCGTGATTTTACTCATCCTCGGATAGGCGAAGGTAGATCTAGTTTGTCTGATGTAGAAAGTCTTGGTGCATTCGTGTGATTATGTAAAAAATTTTGGAAGTTGTCATATTGATTCGAGTGGCGTGGAGCCAGATATTGGACAGTGGGTGCTTCGAAGATCCACACCATACAGGCATACATTGGCCCATTAAAATCCAACTCCAGTGGTCCAACAACACATTGATGCACATCCCGAATGGCTCCTACAACCTCTCTGCTTTCGATCCGGTGGTGATTGGTCAACGATCTTCATCATTATCATCATTAGCATCAAGAGCATGACACCAGAGTTCAACATCCATGCCTCACTGCCGTACAACCATGATTTATTTGAAAGCCTTATTGTAGAGAAAAGAGTAAAGGTGGACAGGGATGGACTTAGTTCTAGCTTACCACAATCATTCCGAGGTGCCTACACCTCCAGACATTCACTCAGGCAATCTGGATAGAAACTGACAACAAGAACGCCACTGACATCGGTTGGTAGCCATATCTTGTAGTGTCTCCAACCAGGCACAGTGAGGATCACGCGGTCCCCATCCTGGAAGGCGAGTAGCACCGACAGCACCCAAGCGTTTCATGATCTCCTTCATACCCCTCTACGAGTTGAGGAGTTGGCCACCTCTCTGCTTCCGCTACTGTGAGTTGGGCATGGAAAACAGCACTCTCTTCGGCAAACGATGGTTCGGCATACGCAACACATGTCCCAACCAACGCAGTTTCTGGTGCTGGACACATTCTTCAATGGAAGTACCCGTTGCACAACCGAAAGAGCGCTTTCTCACTGCCTCGTTACGAATACGCCGACACGAGCTATGGCTCTTAGACAACGATTGTCGAACACCTGAAGACATCTGAACAATCAATCAGGACTATCACAACAGAGAAGCCAGTTGTGCCACACGAATGTTGCCAACGAGTAGAGTCAGGGTTGATAAGTCTGTCGAAGAGTTTTCAGCAACATTGTGAGTAGTTTCCTGTATGAAAATATACTGCGATATCTCGAATGTCGTGCAAACTGGAACATAAGGCGGCCTTTGTGCAGCACATTCAGTTGAAGCATAGCATAAACGATGGATTCAGTTGAGTCTTCCGTGAAGACCGAATTGATTTGCAAACGAGTGTATTTGTCGAAAACAGCCTGTTCACATTAATCAAGGCCCGTTGCTAGGCAACCATGTGACAATTACTTAGCTCTATAATGGAAACCGAAGCTGAAGCGGATTCGTTTATCTTTTGTTGTTATGCAATCGCTTTGGAATAAGGGTAATCAAGTAGGAGCTGCTAACTCGGTTCCCGCAAGCCGATAACTGTCATTGGCTAGTCTGACGATTTCGGATCAGATTGGCACACGAGTCAGACAACTCTACCCTCAGATATGATTGCCTCGGCCCCAACTTGACTCGAGATGGACAGATGGACCACGTTGATGAAATGGCAATCCGGAACCGGTGCCGTTTGATTGCTTTGGGCGTTATCGATCTTTCAAAATGTGCTTGGTTTCAAACACTTCCTTTGGGAGTCAAATCCGGGCACGTTAAAGTCTATTTTCCACATGATGTCGTTCAAAAACTGCGTTATCATTGTGGTTTGGCTCGCTTATATGGGCTGTATTTTCCCACAAAGACAAGAACCGACAAGGCGTTCCCTCGGGGATCCACCAGGGACCTCACGTTTTACTCGGTCATATCTCCCCATGTTTTTTCATGTTTTTTTTCATTCTGATCTACTAGCTAGGTGACAACTGTGTTGTTACGATCATCGGTCTCAATGGGAAGTCTTGGTGCTTTCTCTGTGTATCTTTTGGTTTCCTCCTAATGACTGCCGTATTGGCTAGTTGACGATTTCGGATCAGATTGGCACACGAGTCAGACAACTCTACCCTCAGATATGATTGCCTCGGCCCCAACTTGACTCGAGATGGACAGATGGACCACGTTGATGAAATGGCAATCCGGAACCGGTGCCGTTTGATTGCTTTGGGCGTTATCGATCTTTCAAAATGTGCTTGGTTTCAAACACTTCCTTTGGGAGTCAAATCCGGGCACGTTAAAGTCTATTTTCCACATGATGTCGTTCAAAAACTGCGTTATCATCGTGGTTTGGCTCGCTTATATGGGCTGTATTTTCCCACAAAGACAAGAATCGACAAGGCGTGCAAACGTTTTCCTAGGCGTTCCCTCGGGGATCCACCAGGGACCTCACGTTTTACTCGATCATATCTCCCCATGTTTTTTCATGTTTTTTTTCATTCTGATCTACTAGCTAGGTGACAACTGTGTTGTTACGATCATCGGTCTCAATGGGAAGTCTTGGTGCTTTCTCTGTGTATCTTTTGGTTTCCTCCTAATGACTGCCGTCGTGTTGTATTTAGAGCAGGACTCTTCTCGGGCAGCGCTCTCACCGAGTTACTCACTGTGAATGTGGCCGCAGTTATTGTCAGTGTTAGCGTAACGTGACCGTGCGTGCGTGCGTGCGTGTCTTTTCCTCTGATCGGTGGGAAGCGGTCGACTCACCGATGACTAATCAGCTGATCCGACTGATCGATAAAACAACGAAGATTTGCGCGCATCCAAGTTAAATCGACGTCGGCGTGTGTGTGTGCCACTCAGCAAAACAAATCACGGCTGGCAGGTGATGATATACCTGCTACGATTGTGCGTGGTTAAGACTGCGTAAACTTTAGAGCACCAGGTTTGCAATCACCCCTGAAAGTATTGATCATCGTTGATCCGGTGCTGTTTCGCGGGTTCCGGTAGCCAATTGGTTGCCCATGTGTAAACCTTGTCTCGTTGGAACAGCCCTGATCTGTTGTGTTGATTCCGCGTCAAATGAGCCCTAATATCACCGGTAGTAACGGTAGCACAACCAGACCGTTTTGCTCTTTCAGAGCGTTGTAGTGCAAAGAATCACCTAGAATGCTCGGTCAAACAATCTGGGTTCCAAATGAAATCGAACGCACCCCTGAAATCCATTCGTTGGTGATACCCGTGAATGATACTGCGCCAAGGCAATAAACCATAGCACACTAACCATGCGTTCCTCGTCAAATCGAGCGCATGCACTTTCCTCTGCCACTTCCTTTTGTGACCTTGCGATTGGAAACCACGGTTTTTGGAAGCGTTTAAGAGTGATTCAGCCACGAAGGTTAGTGTTTGTGTGTGTACTATCTTGGCACAACACCTTGCTACGCCTTTCTGTTTGAGGTCAGGCCGTAGCAAGACGATAACCCGGAGTCTGTCCATCCATACTGTCTCGACCGACTTGAGACATTCATGGAACTGATTGGATGAACGAAAGTATGCAAACGAAGTTTGTTTTCTGTAACTGGTACGTCACAAATCTAGTTGTGACACGTGCCTCAGTTGACTGAAATTCTGCAAATAAGTTAGTCCAGTCATGAAGAGACTAGACCTTACCGTGGTGTGACGATTTGCGCACCTCAGCGATCCATTGAGCTAAACTGGGGAGTGTCCCTNCACAGAGTCTCTCATACCAGGTTGGTCAAGCACAGTCTCCTGGCTCTCCAGGTTGGGGATTGGAACATGTGGCGAATTGTTCCGTAGAAATAGTAATGCACTTGCATTTCTCGCCAGAGACCATTGCCTTGTGGTTAGGCTTTTGAGCCAAAGGCTTTGGTTTAGGACCCTAATCGTCCTCCTGTCTAGGTGTGGGCGCCCTGGTAGTATCCCAGCCCTCGTACAACCATGACATTCACGACTAACAATACTCTCATGCCACATCGGCCGTCGCGTGGTGCCATCAGCCGGGTCGCCTTAATTGCTGCATACAGCAGGGCGGGTAAGCGAAAACAAGCTACTGCTGACGCCTCCCTTCTTTCTCTTTCACACACTTTTTCTTCCCCCTCTCCCCACCCCATTAATAACTCTCTCCTTGTAGGCCCAGCACTTAGGACTGATGACTCCGTTTGGCATCTTTTTTTTTACAGCAGCGAAGCATCGGTGTTGAGCGCTGATGTCATGCTGTCGATGATGATGAGGAAGGGGAGGGAATAAAGGAAGGAGGTGCCCGGTTCAGTAGGTCAGAATTGTTCGTGGGCAAGCTCAACCTCAGAAGTTGCACAAGTTCCTTTTGGGCACAAAGTTGTCATAACTGTGGTATATGATAACAAAAATGACCAACCTCACAAAAACCGAGCTTTGATGGCTATCTTCTCTCTAGGCGAGGTGGCTCAAGTGATCAGAGCGCGAATTTACTGACCGGAAGGTCCGTGGTTCGAACCCGAGTGCTGTCTCGACTTCTCAGGTCTAGGCTTGGGCAACCTGGCAGTGTCCCAGCCCTCGTGCTTCCTTCGGGTGGCATTAGAGCTAGGCACCAGAAGGGTGTTACAACTGAACGATCTTCTCTCGTGGCATGAGGCTAGGCACCAGAAGGGTGTTACAACTGAACGATCTTCTCTCTAGTCTTCTGAAAGCCGCAGTCATTGGTTCTGTGAATAAGGATGTGAACTGAGCTCAGTTGTCTGCAAACCCTGGAGCTCGGTTGATGGATTCGGCGTTTGAACCCTTTATATGCTGAATACCACTCGACCTAAAGCTGTCGTCACCTTGCCATGGCGGTCTCGCTTCTGTGTTGCAATGATCCTCCGAGTTATAGTGACAATCGGATGAGTTCTGGTGGACTGGCTGGAGATGAGATTATCTCTCCAAGCGAGAAGGCCAGGACTGCTTTCGCCATGGAACTCTGTTGTTTCTTCCTACCTGTATACTAATTTTAGGCTTCCGGAAAATTGTCGATTGAGTTAAGAACCCGTGTGGATTGTCACCACTGATGTGGCTGCGTGGTCGTTCATCGGTCGGGATGAATCACCGAAACCGTTTCGATCAGGTGCATCACCACGACTGCGATCCACGTGGCAGACTCGTAACTACCCGCATATGTTTGGTAGTTGAACCACGACAGCCGTGATAGTTGGTTGGCCTGAATGTTCATGGACCGGTTGGCTCACTGGTTAAGATTTGAAGCTGCTGACCGGAAGTTTCCTGGTTCGAAGCCGACTTCTGTATTTTAGCTCCTCCCGCCCAGGCTTTGGCAACACAGCAGTATCTCAGCCCTAGTGCTTCGTTCTGGTGGCGGGAGGGTATGGTCGCTAGAATACTGCAACTGGACCACTTTTTCATGTAAGGAATGATATTTCACTGTGAGACAAGCTTTAGGAGTGTGCAGGCGTTGTTGACTAACTTGTGGAATTGGCAGAATCCAACTGGAGAAGATGAGTAAGTAAAATACACAGTATATGTACACTGGTCTGAGAAAAACATGCTTATGCGATTCGGCCTGAGCTGGATTCATGGCATCGGAAGACAGTCAGTTAAGTCCTATTGTTTAAGTCAATGATACGACAACATTTTTTGGTTGTTGATCTGTTCCCCTAGTTTGGACATTAACTTTTCAGCGTTTCGTCGCAAAGACGAGGATACATCATCACTGCGCACTTGTGTGGGAACACCATTGATGTTTCCTCCTTTTGGTGACGAAACGCTGGCAAGTGCCAAGCTCGGTGAACAAATCAACGCTCACCTGATCAACAACCAATAAACTCACTCAAGCTACCCATGCAAGGAAGGTCTTCGCTGTGGAGTCATTTATTAGTAAATGCCAACTGAACAGTTACATACTATTGGACAGGGAACCAAAACTCTCATATGCATCTTGTTTACAAAAACGGAATATCCATCCTCTCTTTGAACGCGTCTTCCTGAACTTTTCTAGATATTCATTGACTGTTACCCAACTCCAAGCAAATACTACAAAGCGACTCCTCAAATTCCGTAATAAATCTTGCTTTTCAAGAGATGCGAAGCAGTTTTACCAGAGAACATACCACTCACATGTCCCATCAGTAGTATCCACCGTTACACCCACAAACGGCCAACAGCATTCCTTTCACTAAAGTGGATCATTCATTGTGAGTTTCCTTCTGCTGACTTCCATGTCTGAGGATATTTCGAAATCTGGCCACTCTAGTGTTAAGGAAACAGGATGTTCGTCTCAGGTGCAAATGTTCTGATATCCATGCTCTCCCTGCAACATTACAGTAATTTCAACTGGGTAAGATGCAGTAGGTGTACGAGTCATTGGTCATTTCGATCCGAACTCAACCGAGTGATGAACGCTGCCGCATATCTCTGTCGATGCGCACTGAACGGCGTTCATTTAGGCTGAACAAAGCAGTGGGCTTTCCATCAATCCGTAACCCAGGGCGATGGAAGCTGGAGATATACACAGAAACGTCTACCCAAATCTCTTACCCAGGGAACTGGTTGATCAGGGATACATGCGCAGCGAACGGACGATCGCGCTGTTGTTCCCAATCCAGCATCCGGTATCCAGACCACCGTGTGTGAAAGCTAGGTTGTGGTTGCGAATACACATCTTTCCAGCCGCTTAGCTTCTTGTTACAGTATTCCGAACAGATTTTGACGACCAAATGAAAGCCATCGGAAATCGGGAGACGCTTCCGGTAGAATTTCCTAACAAAAAGAGTGACAATCAGCAACCATATTCACTTGAACACACCTACATGCATCTCTGAAGTTCGCCGCCTCATATGGGAATTTGGTAACTTTTTTCCACACTGTCACCGTCTTTTTTTCCGTTTTTGTCGTCATTAGGCTACAAATCTCTATTCTGTATATTCCTTGTACCAACAGTTGATGGCTTCTGAGAACCATGGAAGTCGAGCGCCACGTGTCACTGGATCCCTACCTCCGAACAGTTGTAGTCAGTTGGAATAAAAAACCAGATGCCAGGCTGTTTATGTTCGCTCCACATACACGTCGTGGCCCCGGATCTCTACCAGTCAATGCAGCCGCTTATGTATTCTCCCCCGCGTTCTCTAGCACTTTATTCGCGTGGAATCGCTTTATACTAACTCCTCTGTCAGCAACACCGCTGTTTTTTCCATTTTTAGACCTCTATTGTTGCATTTTCCCACCTTTCCCCCGTGAGTTTGCGTCCAAGATGAACCAGGTCACTATGAGAACCCCCCGCTGAATCACTGTGACAGTTTTCGTACATACTACTCTTACATGCCAGTAGTCACTCTATATATTCACTTCGAATGCCACTGTACAAAAACCCAACACAGACTTTGCTCTTCCTGTTCATACTCTATCAGGTGTGCATTTTTTCTACCTCCCCCTCTCTCGTAATCTACTCTGACCTGAGCTTACCTAAACTTACTTGTGGTTAACTGTCTGAATCAAAAACAAACTCAAAACGCTCATATTGATCTCCGCATCCACCAGCTTTCGCTTTTATCGCATTCACCTCCGTTCGTTTTGTCCAAACGCACTTCTCGCCCCCCCACACACACAATGCTCTATCTCTCCTTTTAGGACGAATTTTACTCTTGTGCATAGAGTGTTTCATGTGCAATTGTCGTAAGTAATCTTCCCTTCACAGTGTTCACTACACATCCTACTCGTTATCTTTATTTTATTTTATTTCCAAACGTGTTTGTGCATGTAAAATTACCACGGCAGTACTCTGTTGCTCTCTTGTTTCCTACCGGTGTTTGTTGCTCTTACACGGGGGTTGGTTCTGGTATTGGCTGAATCGCGTTCATGACCACTACCTACTTCGCGAGATGGCTCAAGTGGTTAGAGGGCGAATTTACTGACCGGAAGGTCCGTGGTTCGAACTCGACCTCTGCCTCTCGACTTCCCTTATATAGGCTTGAGCAACTCAGCAGTATCCCAGCCCTCGTGCTTCCTTCAGCTAGGCACCAGAAGGGTGTTACAGGTGGACGATTTTTTTCGCCCCTCTTAGGGGTCCACCAGGTAGGTCTAGTCCCCATGTTTCCGTCAATTCTATGGTTTAGTGGAACACCAAAATGGACGCGTTAATAAGCCTACTCGTTCTATTCCTCTGCGATATCTCGAATATCGTACCGACTAAAAAATGAGGTGCAGCACATTCAGTCACTTAAAAACATCAGAAACGACAGACTCAGCTGGGTTCCAGGTGAGTATCCCGCAAAACCAAATTGGTTGGTAAATGAGTGCATTTCACCAGCTTCGTGCAATTTGGGTTGATGGAAACACGGGGACTGCGCCTACCCGATGATCCTCAAGAAGGACGAAACCGGTCGAATAATCTCCAGCAAACTTTTGGGTAGTGTATTCCTTCCATAGTTACTCTGTTACTTATCCCGTACTCTTCTACGTCTGCTGTCTGCGGTTCAAGTTCTTTCGAACTCTCCGATTGGTCATCTTGAATTCTGATCAACTCGTAAGGAACACATTCTATGATCAGGTAAAAAAAGTATTAGTTCTTTGTAAATTCAATAAAGTCGAATGTATTCTGACACGAGGGGGGACTAGTTTTAACCTCGAGGTGGTCGAAACTGAATGAAACCAAGCTTAATCACTGACGTCTTGATGTTACTCTACGCTTGTGTTATCCAGGATAAAGAGATTTTATTTGATGACGCCGTGGTATGACCGATAAAAATTTACCTGTAATAAACTTTTGTAGAAAGATCAAACTCGCTTGACATCGTGAGTTGTGTGCAGCGGAATTCCGGGGAAGAATAGCCCAAACTGCATTCGCCATGACGTGATCATGGTGAACTTACCCCATTACACAAGCCATGGGACAGTGTAGCTGTCCAGTTCATTAGACAGCATCGAGAATGCACACTGGAAGTAGTTGGTAGGATTCATCTCAGCTTTTGAGTGTTTTTTACCCGGTGGTTAGAACACGAATTTTTAGACCGGAAGGTCCGTGGTTCGAACCCGACCTCTGCATCTCGCATAGGCTTGGGAAACCTGGCAGTATCCCAGTCCTGGTGCTTCCTTCGGGTGTCATGGCAACTAGACACCAAAAGCGTGCTGCAAACAAACGAACTGTTTTATGGGTTTCTAGTTATCATGCCAACCGGTGCTCCAAATTTTTGTGAAAGATTTTCTCGTCCGCTTTGCAGACTGTGCACTTTGCTCATCAATCCGTAGTCTCCGGGATCCGGACAAGGAGATTCAGACGAGAAAACTGGAAGATCACTCTCCATGTGTATCACAGACCATCATCCAGGCTTCCACAAGATTGCGACGTATCTAGCGACCCCCATTGGGACGATTTACCAAAACCCAAGTTTTCTTTGAACGCCTGGAGGCCTTCAGGTCATTTCCGCAAAAAAATCGGTTTCATTTGTTTTCGATTCGCAATATTTAACCTGTTTAAGGCTGTTTGTACATGATTCCACCAGAACGGCAACCAGCACCGAATGTTGCTCTTTTGGACACCCGATTCGGGCACTGCGCAGCCCCCGGGATCTTTTGCCAGTCTGCTGTTCTGGGTCACCCTCTGTCTGTCTCATCTTTATGCTTGTTGACCGGTCACCCCACTCCATCCCCGTCGCTTAGGAAACATCATCTACGGATTTCTTGAGGTATCAGTCCGCTGTATTAGTCAATTATCTGCAGTTGCGCTGGCTTTGGAAACAAGACGTCTGTTTTTTTACCTCGTAATCATGCATGTTGATGGGCGACCGTGTCGGGATTCCAAAATGGATGAAACTAACCAGAATTCTCAGCAAGCTGATATTTTCTTCCCGTTTAGCTTATTTGGGACAAGCATTTTGAGGTTACGATAAAAAGATGAACTGATCAAACCTGATCTAGCGTGAATTGTCGGAAATCAATTTTTACGGAAACGATTATGATGGACTGGTATCCGTCTGTAGATTCGCCCATCACATCGAACTTTGTCGATGGACACACGCTCATCATGGATAGTACCGTACACGGTTGGCGTCGAGCCATATGTACATCCAACTGAACTCTCTGCAGCCGATGCAAACTCGAGCGAATGAGACGGCCGTTAGGCAACGCATCTGGTGGCCCATATCTGCCAACTCAAGTGGTGACGACTGAAAGTTCGTGATACGGTACATTTTAACGTTAGTCAGGTAGCGCACAACATTCATAGGGCGCATGTTGGTGCATATTATTACGATTAATTGTTACCAGGTTTGTAAAACGAAAGTCAGAGTCACTTCTTGCATCATGGTAATTTTAACGCTAAAGAATGTTATTTTCAGACAAAAGTATTGAACAGATATGTTGTGACTTGGTGAACGGCCGTACAACTATGAATCGGTCCCTCGGCTTCCTACTTCACCCACCATGGCATACCAAAAGGCACGGTAGCTTCAGACAGCCCTTTGTGGAGACAACGGAAGATTATTGCAACTGTATTTATAAGGTAATCACAGAGTGTTCCACAGGGTCGTGCCAAAATTTCCGTGAGGGATTGAGAAGCGTCGACCTAAAAATGCTCGAACTAGATTGGTTAGCATTCTGACCAATCAGGCCATGCCTGATTGCCCGCACGTGACATCCATTCAAATGACGTGATATTCGGTTATAGGGGGCGGCTGGCCTCCGCACAAGATACAGAATTGAAAGGATTCAAATAACTGGAATATAATATAAGACATACTGTTCATCATTACAACGGAAAGTTAAATTTGACATCCCAGTGAATGAAACCGCTATAACATCGTTACTTTCCGATACAACTGCAAACTTTCATTAGACGTTGTCTGTACGAAACTCTGCGGCGCATTTTTGAGTGGCCCTGAAAGATCTACGCTTTACGCGTAAGGTGTAGAAACGTCTTCGTTTTCATGTAGTGACCATTTAACTGCCGTACTTAAGCCATTCGGCCCACTAGTACCCGGAATGTTGTCTCAACTTTTGATAATAACATGCACCACACCACGGTACAGGCTATATCAATGTATGGCTGCGAGGCGTTGCTTAGGATCTGCATGATTTTAGAGTCTTCTCGGGTTTCACAGCTTTATCTTCATCAGGGAATGGCATCAGAACTGAAGTGATTAAACCTAGGTCGTTGATGGATGCTACGCCCGTCATGTCAGCAGCGCACTGCGTTAGGCTAGCCGTGGTAATCCGAGCAGATGTTACACTAGCAGATTCATTATATACCCAGATGTCATACTGGAACTAAGAGTCCCGTGATTCGACAGTTTCAAACATACAGAAAAACGAAAAGTGTTTGTACTACACGCACGCATGTTCCGGAGATTCGGGTTTCCGAGTCACGCCTAAACTGTCATATTTCTCCGTGTTTCTGTTTCTTTCTATGCTCAATTGTTCATTAGGGTAGGTGCTTCAAGCACACAGAATCAGATGATGGCTTGGATAGCTCGATACACTTTGAATTTGAAATGTTTATCAATTGACGGGAAATCGAGTGTGGCTTCACTGACTAAAGCGAATTCTTGGACCACCTGCTACATGAAATTTATCACGTTATTCACGCCAACGTTAAATTTCTTTGAAACGTCCATCGGTTGTGCGAGTCCAATGTAAGACCGAGTAGGCCGTAACGTAGCCATGGTAACCCAAGGTCAGCAACATAACACCGTCCCAGATAATCGCCGAAATTGCGTCATTTCATGGGGATTAGGTTCAGTTTATTGCTGATGTGTCGTACATTGTCCACTGTAAGAAAATGCCAGTTTCAGTAAACCGAGAAAACTACTGAAATCTTAAAAGTACTGCAAACCCCACAAGACTAAGTAGAGCTAAGTAGTATTTACGCGTTCATGTGCACCGGTCCAGCTGTTCTTCTAAACTTTCAGGCTCAAGTTTGCAGAGAGTTTTCAATCTAATGGAAGATTTTTGTTGGCAGGGAGCTCCTACAACTGAAGCATTTAGTCGGTAGACATGTGAAATTATTCGATAAACAAAGGTTCGCAACTATCAGTGTAATGGTGATACTACTGGTGGGGGAGGCATGTGAGTAGTATGTTTTCTTGTAAATTCGCTTGAAAAGGGAGATCTACTGCGTATTCGTGGATTCGCTTTGTAGAATTTGCTTGGAATTGAGCAACACTCAATGACTATCCAGGAAAGCTCAGGAAGACGCATTCAAGAGAAGGTGGATGTTGTTTTTGTAATTAAGATGCATTTGGGAGTTTTGCTTTCCTGTCCAATAGTTTGTAACTGTTCAGTTGGCATTTTCTAATAAATAACTCCGCAGCGAACGCCTTCTTCCTTTTCATCAGCCTCATGAAATTCGTTCCACTTTACCCCTGTAAAACCCGGCCCATTCAGGACGGAGACTTTTGATCACCGGTATCTGAGAAGTATTCTCAAAGTAATTCTGGAATACCTTTCATCCAGTTAAAACAGCCCGTCGTCGATACTTTCATCGCTTGATTTGAGGAACCAATAAGACAACTTCGATATCGACGAACTGGGCGTGTTCGTCGTTGCTCAAGTACGGCCGTCATCAGAGCAATGAGGTCGAAATCGTTCAATGCCATGCTACCCACAGGAAGCATGAAGGCTTGAGGAACCCTCAGGTTTCCCAAGCTTAGACAGGTGAAGTCAATGTGCCGAGGTTGAGTTCGATCTGCGGACATTTGGTTTGTAAATTCACTCGTTAGCTAATGAGCTAGCTCGGGCTCAAAACAGTTGTCACTCCCGCTCCAAGAATAGTGTTGGTGATGAGATAATCCCCTGAAAAGCTAGTCATGTCCACTTTTAAACCTCTGTCTGTCTATGACCCACACCACTAAGAACAGCACTGAAGCGACGACGATGCCGCCGACCATGGCTCCTTGCCGGTTGCAAGACAACCGCGTCGTCCAAGAAACTGGCTTTTAGCAACACAAAAGACAGTCTAAGTAAAGTAAGCGAAGTATGCAAACGAGTGCAATCGTCGAAATCAGTCCAATTCGGGTTCAAGTAGAACATAGAACAAGTAGAACTCGAGGACTACGCCTACCTGATGAGCTCCAAGAAGGGCGTCGTGGGCTGTCGAACGGATTTTCGCAACCTTAATGAGTAGTTATTACGATCATACAAGTAAAACCCACTTCATCTCTTTCTAATACACTGCCCAGAGTGACACTTCTGATAGGTTCAGGAAAGTAACAATAACAGAGTCGATAAAAGCGATCATATGCTTAAAGTTATGACCCAGTTCTAACCACCAAGTGAACAGTTTTCATGGTGCAAGCCACACCACCCCTGGGTAGTTATTCCATCCACTAGAACAAATTCCATGGTCCTAAAGCTTTCCGAAACAGTTCGCAGACCGGAGCTAAGATTTTCAATGCACCTATTCCTTTAGAATGGCAAGGAAATGTTGGTCATCCGTGTGCTTGTCGCATTGTCTTCGATAGTTTCATCTCTCAGTAAGATGCATTTATCGGAAAGCAAGGACTTCAAACGTGAGCAGTACCCCCTGGGACCTCATTAGTACTTTGTGTTACTTTTCATAGGCAGAATGCACTATATATCTCCAGTGGTGAACATAACAAAGTCTGCAAAGTGAGATCTACGGGACCTCTTGACTCAGTTTGATTAAGGAGAATTACCATAGGTATTGTTTGTTGCCAACTGAGTAACCGGTGTCCAGCCAATCGCTTTGATGGATGTGTCCAACAGACGCTTGACAGCGGAAAACCTGCGCCAATTCCAGGCCGTCTACTTGTTGCGTGCGGCCCAATGGAGACGGTATGAACTTGCTGCTAACTTTAAGGTCACTCACATCTACACAAGTGGTGCATACGGTTGGGTGGCTGGTGTGATTAAGCGCAGACTTTGATTCAAAGATCTTGGATAGTTGAGTGAGGGTAGATACGTAGATATCATCACCATAGACAGAAACCTGCTCCCGACGACAACACTCGTAATCTTGAAAGACTTGTCGACCTTGAGGAAAATTACAGCGGTTTATTTAAAATCGATCCAAAGAAACCATTAGGTGAAATCGGTGCAGCTCATTCGGTTGCACAATATCACAACCAGTAAAATTCCACGTAGGCACCACCTTATTTGGTAAACTAGTGTTTGCGACAGTGTAATTTTACAGGAAGCGTTCAAAAACAGGTTAGAATCCCCCTCGCAAGGCCTAAAACGGGTTTCGTCATCTTAGTTGAGACAAGTTTCACCCTATTTTATCGACTTCATTACTCGAGGGCTCCTGTGTAAGAAGCAGCACGCTGTACTGGGCTTTCGGATCGATCCGGTAACCAAAAACCTACAATCAGTTAAGTCCATCAAGCATTCGAGTAGCTGTCTGCAGAAAGTCGGAAGTAGAACTGCACATCTGCATCTTCTTTTGCTGAGCCTCTTGCAAATATGTCTCTGGTTCTAATCAGGAACTTTGTTCTGCTATGCAACCAAAATTCTGAACTTTTGCACACCAGTAAGGGCTCGCTAACCAGTATTTTGCACGCAAAAAGTTTGAAACGGTGTTCGACTGCTTTGGTATGGATCGGGTGTCGCTGGTATTAACCTGTGATTGTTCGTCTGTTTACCTTTTCTCCTATTCGTTTTTTTACGCCTCGCAGCCAGAGATCTCTCCGATGAGCAGTGACATGACGAATTGGGAAACAGTGTCGTAAACACCAAACATCTGATCCGATTAGTGCTCAGTACCAATTGCCTAACTAAAGGTGACCGCGTAGGAGAACGGACCTCAGCTACAACGGAGTCGAAAAATTCAGTATCGTGTTTTTGTTTTCTATGGCAGTTTTATCCACAGCACAGTTCAAATTCGAATGTAGCGATCGACCGCCCGATTAAGAGGAACGTGAAGAGTAAGGTACTTAAAATCGCCAGGAGAGTGAAGAACATTAACAGGCCATGTCGGATCGCACAACTTCTTGCACCAAGAGGGAAAGTGTGACGTGATCGGCACAGCAGTGTGCACTGAATTCTGAAGATTCGTATCCTACTTTGGGGGCCTTGTGGTTCGTCGCATGCTCCCTCGTGCATTATCTTTCACCTAAAAAGACATCACAAGATACCCGAAACCCTAAACCTCAGTTTTTCTGCACGAATTCAGTGTTTTGCTATCCATACGTGTGGAACGTTTCCAACAGTCACGGAAGCCACACGTAGGTGTTTCGTTTAATTTCATACTACTCGTTAGTAACTATGAATTTATGTGCAAACAGCGGGGGATGAGCGTGTTGCCTCACGGTGATCCGAAGAAATGCTTAGGAATAAGCACGGACCCGCCCATCTCCTTCCAAAAAGGGCACAGGGTATGTCCTTAGGGTGGTTTTTCCCTAATATAAGAAATCTAGAGGACTTTTACCCAGCCGTACACTAGCACGTCCCGCTTCACCTGTATTGTCGTAAAATGGTTGCTTTTCAACACAATCGTGACCAGCCATTGTGACAAACGTCTACCCTTTACGATCACGGGAGGTGGCTCCTGTGACCGGAATACTCATGTCCTCTACCCAACCTGAACAGCCAATGAGGTAGCGTGCCATCATATTTCACGTACGTTGTAGGTGAACTAGCTGGAAAAGAATGTCCTTGAATTTGGGAATTTTTAGAAGTCTTAGAGACGCTTGTTGTTGAATAGACTGCTTCAGACGATTGTATACTACTGTGAAACGGTGTAGGTCCTGTGAACGACACTCAATCACTTTCAGATGGTTTATCCTAAACGTCGCTACTGCCCTGTGAAAAATCATCTCTCTCTAGCATGACTACAGCTGATTGGCCCGTTTTTCACGTATTTCGAGCCGGGATGAGTTGATCGCCTCGTGTTCACTTAGTGACCTACCAGTCCCAACCGAGTTACAGAACCGCCATTTCAGAGTTCTATTTCCCATGGCACGACTCCCCGAACTGCCAGTAAATGTTCCGGGCGATTTATTCACATAGACTGATGGAACCAAGATCCATTGTACCATGTGTAGACAAGGCGAGTTGTAGGGGTCCCCGGGGTCCAAAACACACCTTCACCCGATGCGAAACTGTGTACGTAACCAGTCATCGAGACCATGAGATCTCGCTTCTGAAAGGCTTCCGTATGTGTGTGTGAATTCTTCATTTCAGCTCAAATGAATGGGCCGGGAACTCAATAATTACCTATTTCCATGACTAGGATATACCAGTACAACTTTGTAAAGCGGTACACGATACGAAAATGTGTATACGACTCCCGTCCATTCCGGTAACTGCGAACGGGCTTTTCGTCTCTAAGTGAGAGCCATAAAAAGATTGATATAAATTGAAGGATTCAGAAACTGTTGAGCTGCCGTGTGTTGATTCATCGCCTTCATGCTTGCAATGGAAACGCCGTACTCGTATCTGGGTGTATCCACGCCATGAGATGAGTGAAATGAACGGAAACGAGGTGCCAAAAATGATTTTATGCACGAAAAAACAGACGTGAAACCTACAAATGATCGAGAAAATGGCCAAATATGGCTCAAAGGGGAAATCAACTGTCGACTAATAATCAAACCTATGAAAAATTCAGTGGAAAATGGCGAAAAAATGGAACTGATTGCACGGTGTGGTAGAATGCTTCATTGGGTCCCGTTCACTTAGATGGTCGCACTGTTGGACGAGAAGAGCTGAGATACGGCCGTGCGAAGTGCAGCTACTGTGCTGTGAATGTCTTCGGAGGTTGTATCACGACCTACACTGAGACGAATGGCTGATCTGGATTCTTCAATGGAATATCCGCATGCGAGCAAAACGCTGGAACCTGTCTGGTCCGAATGGCATGCCGCCCCGCGGCTCGCATGAAGATTCGGACAAAGGGCCAGGATCTCGCGACCTGAGTATTAAGAGAAGCCGAAAGAGGCCAATGTAACATGGAACAGAAAAAATGGTTCAGCTGTAACGCCCTTTCGGTCCCTAGCTGCCATACCACCCGAAGGATGCACGAGGGCTGGGATACTGCCAGGTTGCCCAAGCCTAGGCAGGGAAAGTCGAGAGGCAGAGGTCGGGTTCGAACCACGGACCTTCCGGTCAGTGAATTCACGTTCTAACCACTTCATCCATCTCGCCCCAACATGGAACAAAGCACTCACTTCACCTTTGAGGACATCTGTAATTGAAAAAAAAACTGGGAAAACCACGCAGTACCCACATGCTTGATCTGCAAGGTGTGGATCGGAAGAACTGAAACAAGACGCTAAGGTTTACGAGAGTTCCAGAGGCTTGCGCAGTTTGAAAAAAGTGAAGGCCGACATTAGCGAATATACACTCATTTGCAAACTAATTTGGTTTTTTTTCGAGAGACTCACCTGGAACCCAGCTGAATCACTCGTTGATGATGTTCTCAGGCAACTGAATGTGCTACACCAGGCCGCCTCATGTTTCAGTCGCTACGATATTCGAGATATCGCGATACATGTATATCTTTGTAATGTAATGCTCATAAGGTTGCTGAAAATCCGTCGATAGCCCACGACCGGTTTCGCCTTTTTTGGGGCTCATCAGGTAGGCACAGTCCCCGGGCTTCCGTCAACCTTATGTTCTACTTGAAACCAAATTGCACGAAATCAGCGAATATACACTCATTTGCAAATTAATTTGGTTTTTTCGAGAGAATCACCTGGAACCCAGCTGAATCTCTCGTTTGTGATGAGGCCAACATGTCCAAAACTCCACAGGACGACCTGGGTCAACGAGCTTCACAAGTTTTCCAGTCACACTGTGTTAGGCGGAATTCCACACGGATCCCGGTTTACCGCTCGCACTCACGTGCCGCTACGGCCGAGAAGTCCATCCCACGCAAGATTGGCCAAGAATTCGGGACGCTTGCCGGTCCGGCATCAAAACGAGATCTGATTGGTCAACAATCTGGACCCAGCAGCCAATCATGATCCAGTATTGGCCAAATGCCGGTTGCCGATGGCGCATCCAGAATGCACCAGAATTTCCAGAATGTTATAGCCGCCTACGCTTTACATATGAAGCGCTGCACAACTGTTCCTGACTTTGTTTTGGGCGTTAATATAACTTGTGCACCTGTGGTGGTTGTTTTGACGTGAACGCTAGTTTGAGAGGCTCAGACCGAGAACTAAGCTGAGAAAAATACCCTCACTACACACTGACCGACCCAACGAATTACGCGCATGATAATGCATTCTATCACTTGACCGCACAATCAAGTCCACTTGGTTGATGACGGAACGTTCGCAAGCCAAGCTCAGTGGAGAGGTCAACAGTCCCCCTCATCCGAGAAGGGAACATTTTCGACTAAATAAGCACAATTTGAAATAAGGGCTATAATCCTACAGAACACCTCAAATGCGATCAGGAAAATACACCACCCACCAATCAATACAAGTCCCCCAATCACCACAAAAATCCTAAATCTCCTCACTACCAACAAAATACAAGTCCCGTCCCATGAACCGAATTCATTCCTGGTCTACTGTTGTGACCGTGAGGGGGCGAGAAGCGTCGAGTCAACGGTGCTCGATCCGGATTGGCTAGCATTCTGACCAGTCAGGGCATGTCTTCTTTTGGCCCGCGTCCTGCACGTGACACATCCGTCCAAATGATGTGATGTTCGGTTATTAGGGTCAGCTGGCCTCCGTATATCTACTAAAAAGATCTACACTTCTTGCTGAGCGGAAGTGAGGAGCCTAGGTTCGCGGCCATTGTGTAGTTACTAAGTCGGAAACTTGAAAGAATGGCCCAGCGGCTGCACATGATACATAAACATTGGATGTTTACTTACTTTCAGCCCGGCTCAGTGATGTAAGCCTCGTTTAAGTTATTGCCGAGGTCGAATCCTTCATGGCGAAGCTCTGATACGACATATGCTGAGCCAAATCGATTGTCCAATCGTACGGAGAGCGCAAAAAGTGCTGTTCTTTGTGATTTCATGAGTGAGGCGCAATATCGCGCACTGCGATGACCATAGGAGAAGCCTCCACAGGACATCCCCGTACTACACTCACACACGCATTGGAATGACTTAGTGAATTGAGAAACAAGTTCGGAAAGTTGGCCAAAGGATGGGAGTTGGTAAGTAAGGAGTAGGGCGATTAATTAGAAGTCTGTAACCAGTACCGTGGATTACACAGCCACGGTAGACGTTTGGGAATAGCCAGAAAAAAACCGTCACTATAGGTGTTCAACTTACTATCGAGATATGGTGGTCCACTGAACGCTAAGTTGACGGTATTTGGTAGAACTGTGAGTCTTTGTGGATCCAGGCGAGTAAAACCATTCAGATTCGAGGACAGACCGCGATGGACACCAAAGATGATGATATTTGGATGGCCAGGCACCGGAGGAAAGGCCTTACAAAGCTGTTGGATCAGCTGTTCACGCATGCAGGACATGTGACCTATGTAGGATGCCAGATTTGCCGACACCAGTTCAGCAGCCTAGTAAAATGGACAGAACAAAGAGGTGAAGTCATGGAAATAGCAACGGTACAGTGTTTTTTGGAGGGAGGTCTATCTAGCACCGGGCCAACTTGGCAGTATCGGAACGGACCCAACGAGTAGCAAGGGTGACACAAGTGTCATTCTTATCGAGTACCTAGAGGTGTAAAAATAAGAAAGCAGATTACACATCCTATACACAACTGTTTCCAGATCTGCACTTCAGAAAGAGGCGTCTCACACGAGGCTGTACAACACCTAGCGAATAACCCTCTCAAAGTTAACCGCTCTCATATGGTGAGATGACACCCCGTTTCGCAATTGCCTGTTGTACTGAGCTACACCGACCGATCCAAGCGCACAATGCCGCATAGGGTTTATGCTGAGCTACCAAACTGATCAGCTGAACGTCCTGTGGCCTGTGTAAATCCGAAGGACGATCTATAATTGTGAGGTGATGTGGGGATAGGCAGATGAAACCCAAAGCTCGCTGACAAGCGCCACTCAAAAGAGGAATCTGAGGAACACACACGTGCCGACAAGGCCGGTACTCCTCCAACCGTTGCAGATTCACCACTCTGGAATGTTCAGAGTGTTAGAGCGGAATACCTACAGGTTCGTATATCATAAAACACGGTACAGTACCACACAACAGATCTGTGATACGAAAGCAATTGGGACAAGACAACACATGCTCAAGTGCGAACACGTTCACACGTTCAGACATGAGAATTCGGATGCGTCCAACGTGCTTTCGCGGAGTAGTGATTACACGTTCGCCTCGCACGTCAGATGTCCGGGGTTCCAATCTCGTCACGGCCGTTGGATATGCACTGCTGATGAGCTCTAATAAGAGCGAAACTCGAGTTCAGTGCTTCCCCCCCCCTTGGTGTGGATTCGCACTAATAATTGAGCCAGGACAGGAGGACGACTGTTCAAAAACGAGAGTGATGTGAAACTGAACATGCAAATAAAAAAAGAATATACCAGGGGCATCCAACCAGTGGTGAGGCTTGGGCGATGGTACTTCCCCGGACTGCGGCAAGAACTGTCTACCAACCTGCTCACATGTTCTTACTTAAACACTGACAGACTGTGGTTGGACAATCTTCCTCCATTCACCGTAAATGAGGTCCAAAGCTAAGTTAATTCGTCAGAACAGACTAGAGAGGGACTCCGTTATTGTGTGCTTCATATCAAACTGAGCAATCCGCCAGCATTCCACCAAGCTTCCCACACTGCTACCACGAGAATCGATTGGGCCCGAGATTGCCCAGCGGGTCAAATCGTGAATTTACTGGTCGAACGCAACTCCTGCCTTTCGTCAGCTCCTGCCTAGGCTTAGACAATCTGGAAGAACCTCTGCCTTTTCGGATGGCACGGTAGATAATAACCGTTCAGTTGTAACCCCCTTCCGGTGCCTAGCTGCCATGCCACACGAAGGTTGCACAAGGGCTAGGATACTTGCAGGTTTCCCAAGCCTAGAGAGGGGAAATCGAGAGGCAGGGGTCGGGTTCGAATCACGGACCTTACGGTCATTAAATTCGCGCTCTAACCATTTGGGCCACCTCACCATCTTGAGCCACCACCACTTGAGCCATATTTTGATGAAAGTACAAAGTTCGAACAGGAACTCCGATTTGACTAAAGCAAATCAAAGAGTGATGATCACAAACCAGCATATCACATTTACCGCGTTTTCCACATTGCGACAAAAAGAACGTGCACCCAGGGAGCAAAAACTAACCTTTGCAAGTCCTGCAATCATTGGTGTGTTTTCGGTGCTTGATTGAAAAGAGAAAGACCAAAAATTTGGTAGAAAAACATCACCAAACAGTATGTGGATGAAAAACTTGTTCACTTATCTGAATGGAACCGACATGATATCTCCGAAAGAACCGGTTTTCATCCGTCTATACCAATTTCCTGCTGTCCATTGTTTCATGCACAAAATATTTCTGCAACTGAGTAGCTGGAACCTCAGTTCCCACTGGGCAATTTAGGTCACCAAGCTACGCCATACGCGGATAGTCTCCCCATCCTACCGCGTCACCAGTTGTTGAAACAATCGGTACGTGATTAGTAACCTCTAAATTCAAACGCCGGTAATCAATAATCTCCTGCAAAGAGGAAGTATTGTGTAAAATAGTTCATTTAAATTGGTCCGGAGCCCGGTACAGCTCAGAGATCAAGAGGCAATCTTACAGATCTGCGGTTCGAACCCAACCTGAGCACCTGGACTGTTCCTGTCTAGGCCTGGGCAGCGTGACAGTATATTGGCCCTCATGCTTCTTTCGGGTGGCATGATGTCCAGGCATCGAAAGGGTGCCACGAACGAACTATTATTCGACAGCTGTCGAAAAGTTTTCAGCAACCTTATGAGTAGTGTGTTACGTTTAAATAACGTATCACGGTATCTCCAATACCATCCGGACTGAAACATGAGGTGGCCTGGTGCAGCTTAAAATCATCATGAACGAGAAATTCAGCTGGGTTCCAGGTGAGTCTCCCGCCAAAAACAAACCGATATGCGAATGAATTTTTCGGCCATCAGTAGTATTAGTATTAGCCAAAAGTACCGGACTACTCAGCGAACACACCAGTGGAAACGAGTAAATTCCAACTGGAAAATGGTGCGCAATTTGAACTGAATCATCGGGATATTGCTATATTAGGGAAGGTCGAACAAGAATATCACGTGAGGTTAATTTTCCCAAATCAACGGTAACAACCCAGGTAGTCGGCTGAATTCCATGAGTCTGAGCAACCGGAAGAAAGCAAGAAAAGTTGTTACCGACAGCTACTCTGGATGAAACTTTCTAAAATCAGTCAGTTGAACATACTGACGTACAAATGTACGAAATAAAAGTACTATAGGGGTAGGACTTACACACACGCACACGAGTTTGTCGTACGTCCCATACAATGGATCTGGCGAAAAGTATAAATCTTAGATAGTTACAGTGTGAAGGTTTGGGTTTTTTCAGTAGCGGCGTCAGTAGTAAGTAAGTTAAGCAAAAATTTAACTGGCTGATGTAGTGATATAGAGGTTCAACCACACAAATGAGGCAGTAACCTTGCGCTGAGTCAAAGTGCACAACATACTAACCAATTAGAAGCTCCAATGAGAGGTTCTCCCGGAATGTGAGGTCCATGTATCGATCTCTCTGATAACCTTCCAGATTCAGTGACCATCGGTTATCGAAATCCACCATGAACCAGCTGACCGAGTCAAGGAAACATCAACGGTGTGCTCACTCTTGTTCGAAAGAATTTTATAGGTCATAGGACACAGTTTCAAGGGATAGGAATGAAAGAACAAGCAAAGAAAGACAAAAATAAGTGAGTTTATCTCCCTTAGTAGGTGTAATCTGGAGAGTGGGGTTGGTATGACCGTTTCTAAGAGGTAAGCTGCCATAGATTTGCCGATGGAACTACAAGATCGCTGGTATCACACGTGTTTTTTCCGTACGAAACCACCTGAAGGACCACCAAACTCAGATTATCGAAAAGTGAAAAAAAATCGTTCAGCTGTAACACTCTTCCGGTGCCTAGCGGCCATGCTACCCGAAGAAAGCACGAAGGCTGGGATACTACCAGGTTGCCCAAGCCTAGACAGGGGAAGTCGAGAGACAGAAGTCGGGTTCGAACCACGGACCTTCCGGTCAGTGAATTCGCGCTCTAACCACTTGAGCCATCTCACCATCCCAAAAGGTGAACAGAAGAAAGGGATAGTTTTATAGATAACAGAAAGCTCAACCGATATTCCATAACCGCCAAGCCGAGCTCATGAGCTGCAGATAGTCTAATGGTTAAAGCGCGAACTTACTGACCAGAGTATCCATCAGCATCTTGACTGCTCCTCTCTAAGCTAGGTAGGTCAACTTGTCGATATCCCAGCCCTCGTGCTTCCTTCGAGCAGAACAATGCACTGTTACAAATGAACGACTTATTGATTGACTGATTGATTAGTTGATTGATTCCAGCTCCTTGAAATTCTCAAACTCTGGCCAAACACTGTCTCTGTGTGTGTTAAGCCGTGGTCGATACACCCATTGGTGGCGAAACTAGCCATTTGATGAATCTGTGCGAATCAATCACACAACTGACCAGTCATTCATGGCCAAACGGTGGCGGGTTCGCAACTCACCACTGGAATCGTGCACTGCTGATGATTCCCAATGAGGATGAGACAGCTACACAGTGCTTCTCAGATTTTCTGCAGAGATTGGTTTCACTTAAATGATAAGAAAAAATCGTTCAGCTGTAACACCCTTTCGGTGCCTAGCTGCCATGCTGGCCGAAGGAAGCACGAGGGCCAGGTCGCCCAAGCCTAGACAAGGAAAGTTGAGAGGCAGAGGTCGGGTTCGAACTAAAGACCTTCCGGTGAATAAATTCTCACTCTAACCACTTGAGCCATCTCGCCCCCAAGAACTTCTCTATACACTGTCAACGGAATCCGTACGTACCCAGCAGTTGGAATGGTGTTTTGCTTTGGAACACACAGTGTAGATGGGAAATGTTTCCTCTACTGCAGTCCTCCAGAATAAAAGTAAGCCATCGGTGAACGGCCTATGCGCACTTCTCGGGTGAACTGGGTGCAATATCTTGAAAATGAATGACCAATTGAACGAGGACAAGTGCTAGGCATGTCGCAGTTAACTTGTCGGTTGTCTGGCGTAAGCAGATGAGAGGTGGTAGGTCGTAGGCCGAACGATTATTAACTGATGGGGGGGGGGGCAAACGTTACGAGTGTGAACATGTTGCGATCTCTGGTGTGCGGTAGCATTCTGCCGATACCATCCACGTCTAGCCTGAAAGTACGGTACGTCACAAAATCCACACTGTGGTGTCGTACGTTCTCCAAAAAACACATACACTTAGGCAACCGAGTCTGAATTCAGTTTGCTTCGGCTTATTACATATACATCATCCTACCTCAAGCCAGTAGGAAGAATAGAACGCTTGTTCCACTAGTAGTTAGTATGCCAATGGTGATCGGTCAGTCTGGTGTATTTGGGGTAAAAAATCAAGTAGCGCAATGAAAATTCAGCAATCACAAGTGTATACAACCTGGTAGGCCATGACTGTGTCCAACGGTTAATTAACAGTCGATTAACTCCTACGAAGTAGTTGAATGGGTCTTCCTATGGTCTTCACATACAGTAATAGATTTGAACAGATGGGATCTCTGAAAAAATTGTCTGTTTTGAAAAGTTTAGAAACTGTAAGTTTCAAAGCTCCTAACAAACTCCCTTTTCAGAAAAGGGCCGGTACTATGTCCACTCCTCGTAACAAGCGCTCAACGTGTGCTCCGTTTCTACAGAGCTCCTCTCTATAGTGAGGACCACTCATTTTTCTCGTGACCCTACACTAAATGTTATCTGACCCAGAAACGTGCAAAATATTCAGAAATTATCGGAGAGGTTACTCATTCCAATCAAAAATCGACTTTGGTTCACGATACCCAAGTTCGAGCCCGTGATCTCAAAGCAACCTGTAGATTCTAAGTCTTCTGATGGACTTAGTACCAACCTTAAACCGAAATCGTTCAGCTGTAACACCCTTTCGGTGTCCGGTCGCCATGTCACCCGAAACAAGCACGAGGGCTCGCATACTTCCAGGTTGCCCGAGGCTAGACAGGAGAAGTCAAGATGCAGGGGTCGAGTTCGAATCACATACCTTCCAGTCAGTAAATTCGCCCTCTAACCACTGAGCCACCTCGCCCCTCAANTGTAGGTCGTAGGCCGAACGATTATTAACTGATGGGGGGGGGGGCAAACGTTACGAGTGTGAACATGTTGCGATCTCTGGTGTGCGGTAGCATTCTGCCGATACCATCCACGTCTAGCCTGAAAGTACGGTACGTCACAAAATCCACACTGTGGTGTCGTACGTTCTCCAAAAAACACATACACTTAGGCAACCGAGTCTGAATTCAGTTTGCTTCGGCTTATTACATATACATCATCCTACCTCAAGCCAGTAGGAAGAATAGAACGCTTGTTCCACTAGTAGTTAGTATGCCAATGGTGATCGGTCAGTCTGGTGTATTTGGGGTAAAAAATCAAGTAGCGCAATGAAAATTCAGCAATCACAAGTGTATACAACCTGGTAGGCCATGACTGTGTCCAACGGTTAATTAACAGTCGATTAACTCCTACGAAGTAGTTGAATGGGTCTTCCTATGGTCTTCACATACAGTAATAGATTTGAACAGATGGGATCTCTGAAAAAATTGTCTGTTTTGAAAAGTTTAGAAACTGTAAGTTTCAAAGCTCCTAACAAACTCCCTTTTCAGAAAAGGGCCGGTACTATGTCCACTCCTCGTAACAAGCGCTCAACGTGTGCTCCGTTTCTACAGAGCTCCTCTCTATAGTGAGGACCACTCATTTTTCTCGTGACCCTACACTAAATGTTATCTGACCCAGAAACGTGCAAAATATTCAGAAATTATCGGAGAGGTTACTCATTCCAATCAAAAATCGACTTTGGTTCACGATACCCAAGTTCGAGCCCGTGATCTCAAAGCAACCTGTAGATTCTAAGTCTTCTGATGGACTTAGTACCAACCTTAAACCGAAATCGTTCAGCTGTAACACCCTTTCGGTGTCCGGTCGCCATGTCACCCGAAACAAGCACGAGGGCTCGCATACTTCCAGGTTGCCCGAGGCTAGACAGAAGTCAAGATGCAGGGGTCGAGTTCGAATCACATACCTTCCAGTCAGTAAATTCGCCCTCTAACCACTGAGCCACCTCGCCCCTCAACCTTAAATAGTCACTTTGCTTAGTGCTGGCGTCATCTGTACATTTGAAGACAAACGCCGTTCATCAGTTACCTCCTTTGGGTGTTTACCAAATCGTCTGCAGTGACCGGTTTCGTACTAATGCATTTATAATTTATAAAGTGGCCCTAGTCTTGTTTGATATCTGACCATGGCGCCAGATGAAATGCCTTGCAACAAGTGTGCGAAATTTATAAGCACGACCAATAACAGTGAACATACGCAACGGATGGCAACGTGTATCAATCCGGAAGTCTTATAACTGAAATAAGGTCGCTTATCAAGCATTCATTAACGCAGCATAGTAAAAGTTCAACGCAAAACACGATAGGTGCGAGTGTGCATACATGTCACCCAGAACAAAACCCAGTGAAAATGTAGTGCGTCGGTGTATACCAAATCCGGACGAAACTTGTACAGAAACGGTCTGGTATAACCACCTGGGGGCGAGATGGCCCTAGTGGTTAGAGCGCGAATTTACTGACCGGAAGGTCCGTGGTTCGAACCCCACCCTGTCTAGGCTTGGGAAAACTGGCCGTATCACAGCCCTCGTGCTTCCTTCGGGTAGCATGGCAGCTAGGCACCGGAAGAGTATTACAGCTGAACGATTACAATAACCACCTATAAGTGTTCGTTAATCACACAGAGTTGATCTTTGGTACAGCCTCAACAATGGCACGGAGCTGAATAATGTGGGAACACACTGAGTGAGTGAGGGGACAAAACCGGTAGATGACCAATTTGAGTCTATTTGCCTGTCGCCACTCTTGGCCCTTACTCAAGCACGGAAAAGTGATGAACCAGTCGTTGAACACCATAACGCTTGCTCTAAAACCGTACGTTGGTGAACAGCAGGTAAGAGGTACTCATATGGTGGTAAGACTTTTTACAGGGAGACGTGGTGAAATAAAGTGCATAACTGCGACGTTCTCATAGACACCCAGGCTTAGTTCTAAGCCATCCGGCTAAGATGAACGCACGGCACTCGCAAGGAACAACTATGTTTGCTACTCGGATTCTTATCGGCATCAGTGATTTGGAGCTTGGGCACTGTCGAAACCGCTGATGGTTTGCCGCCACCAACAAGCAAACTGACAAACACACGCAAGAGAAGCTTCCAAGTGTGAGTTGTGCATCCTGACACAGCACAAGATATCCATTCCTATTTTGAGTGGGTTTTGCTGTTGTCATCCTGTTATTTTGGGAAAATGATCATCGGTAAGCGGACGCGAATCAAAATTGGCTTTCAATCCACCATAGGGCCTACCCTGGGCCAAACACGAAAAAAACTTGAAGAATGACACGATAACCCATCCACTGCCCATTCACACGATAGGACTTTGTATAAAAATTAAACCGGTGTGTATTGCACATACCGCATAAATCGTACTAGTTATTCAACCAGCAATCGATAGAGTAGCGCTCAATTTAGAGCAAAGACACGGTCTGTAATGCGATTGCCTGATCTGTGAAAATTAAACCGGTCCCAACAACGAAGAAGTCATAAGTCGGCTAAGGGACTGACATGAAGCTTCCAACCATGAAGGTTGAGATGTGGAGGACACGCCAGTTATTTAGAACCACATGTCCACCTGCCAGATCCATCTCTATCACAAGCGAGACAGTCAAGCCACTAAAGTCATTCATGAACCTGAATGAACCAATCTATTTCTGGACAGGGGTTTTGAATAAACTGACGAGTGAACTAATTTCGTCGTGTCTCAACCACCGTATGGCATCTTCGAAAAATCAATCTGCGAGTACATAGTACCAGTCTCCTACTGGAGGGATGAGAAAGCTCTACATCTGACAACTAATGTTATCCGAGTTGCGTTTTTATTATCCTATAGTGATTGGATCTATAATAAGTCAGTTCGGACTTGTTTCCATGATATTCAGAAGTTAGGAGGGCGAGGTGGCTCAGAGGCTAGAGTGTAAATTTACTGACTGGAAAGTCCGTGGTTCGAACCCGACCTCTGCCTCTCGACTTCCCCTGTTTAGGCTTGGACAACCTGGTAGTATCCCAGCCCTCGTGCGTCCCTCGGGTGGCATGGCAGCTAGGCACCGGAAGGGTGCCACAGCTGGAAGGGGGACAGTGACTAGACATCACTCTGGTGACTCACATACGTAGTCAAAGTGCAGAACTCTTCATGTGCGTCGCAACACGGCAGTTTATAGATAATCGAACCTCGGAAAGAGCACATTGGGGCAAGTATCAAATGCCCAATATTTAAGTGGAGTGGCTGGAGAATACATGAAGTTAGATGGCCGCAATTCAAGTAATGACTGGTTTTCTTAGTAATGGGTCTAACGATCCGAGACAACCTATTCACAAGGCGTCTAATTAGGTCTGACACGAAAGTTGGTTGCCACAAGATGAACCGTGCAACTTTTAAGTAACACGTACTGTGTAACGCAACTTCCTGTGTCGCGGTGCAAGAATAGCACCGGAAAACGGATTCATCTTCCGAGAATAGTCGTGAACTCATGAAACGAACTGCATCCGGCTTCCTGTGTTGCGTCAGAGCGCTTGGTTGTGTGGCACGAGATGGCGACCTGATGAATTAAACAAAACAAACTGCACCGTTCGAACGATTCAGTTCATCGTAGCGAACGGACGGTGGAATGTCATATTCGATATAATTAGAGGGAACCCTAGTCCATCCATCCTCGTTAGCGAAATCCGGAAGGCTCGTGTCCAGGTGTGCTGGAGGAGTTCTAAATTCTTAGGGCAACGCTATAAAAAGCGGGCATGCCTGAAATCCCCCGGAAACTATAGGTTAGAACGAAGACTCACTGAGGCAAGAAGCGAATACTACTTACGAGACATCAATGACAATAAGCTGTAGATAACCCAGATTGGTGATGCAGGCATCCAACTCCGCCAACTCAAGAGTAGTCCTCAACAATTTGTCGACTTGTGTTCGGAGGTTCTAAGATAAGCTTTCAGCTACGGTACTCTCTAGATGATCAGCTGTTCAGAAAATCAAGGGCTGATAGTTTGTTCAAGCCCAGACAGGAACAGTGGAAAATTCAAGGTCAGGTTCGAACCACAGATCTTCCCGTTACAAGCTTGGTGTGCTAACTTATGAGCAATTTCGAGTTCACTCAAGAACAAACTGTCCATGAAGGTCAATTCAACGGATTTATTCAAATTTACCTACCCCGGTGGACCGAATTCTCTTGCTCTAAAGTGTAGGCGAGTGTAAAAAAAAGGTTCGCAAACGTTGAGAACTGATAATAAGAACATCGCGTGTAGCCCAAGCTTGTCGCATCTTGTGAACGGTGGTGACCAAGTTGGTCGACCGATCAGTCAATTTCCCGTATGCCCATTCATTCCCAGCCAATTTGTTGCAAACCCAAGACAGTACTGAGTACTCAAGTAACCAACTAGAGAGCTAGAGCGGCACCACCAACATTGTTCAGTGTCTGGCTGCCATGCCACCTGAAGGAAACACGAGGGCTGGAATACCGCCAGGTTACCCAAGCCCAGATAGGGGAAGTCGAAATGTAGAGGTCGGGTTCGAACCGAGAACATTTCGGGCTCTAACCACTGAGTCATCTCTCCCCCAGCGGTTGATGAGTCTTGAACGTACTCAGAAACCAATACGGATTCAAGCAGCGTATAGGTAGGTTACTGAACGCAATAGTGTAGTCTGTATATCAGCCGTTCAAGGTTTTTTTCGAGGGAAGCGTTTTTCATCGGTCACTTTGAAACCTATGAGCTACAATTATGGGATTAAGAATTGATCACCATTGGTCTATAAGTGCACAGCCATAGTCCTCTTTGAACGTACTCGAAAACCAGTACGGATTCACGCAGCGTATAGATAGGTTACTGAACGCAATAATGTAGTCTGCATATCAGCCTTTCAAGTTTTTTTTCGAGGAAAGCGTTTTTCATCGGTCACTTTGAAACTTATAAGCTACAACTATGGGATCTGAGAATTGATCACCACTGGTCTATAAGTGCACGGCCACAGTCCTCGTCATCGTATTTCAGCTGTAATACCTTTTCAGTAACAAGCGACCCACGCGAAAGAATCACGAGGACTGTGATACTTTTAGATTGTGCAAGTTTAGGCAGGAGCAGTCAAGATATCATGGTTAGGCTCGAACCACGGACCTAATTATCAGTAAGTTCGCGCCTTAACCACTGAGCTACCTCAAACTCAGCGTGCATACTGGAGTTTTTGTTTTATTTTGCGTGGTTAGTACATATCAGAATACTGTAAAGAGTTGTGAACACCTGCTGAGCTGCAAGGTTCAGGTAGGCCTACTTTGAACTGACGACGATGGATCGATCAAGCCCCTCCAAAGGCATGAACTGACTTCCATTATTATACCAACCTAAGGGGTACAGACAAAGCCCAACGCAGAAGTCATTGATTAAGACCTACTCAACCCGCCGTATGCACTCAAAAGTAGTACATACAGGCATTCTGGCTGCTGTCATACACATGCTGGTGCCAGAATTTGTGAGACAAACATAACTAGTATACGCTATAAACTAACGGTACACTCGTTTTCGATGGAAATCGTTCACCTGTAGCACCCTTTCGGTGCCTAGCTGCCATGCCACATGAAGGAAGCATGAGGGCTGCGATACTGCCAGGTTGCCCAATCCTAGACAGGGGAAGACGAGAGGCAGAGGCAGAGTTCGAACTAAGAACCTTTCGGTCAGTAAATTCGTGTCAAAACAAGTCAAAAACACGTTGTTTCTACGCCCGTCTTACAACTGATGGTTTCTTCGGTGAGTGGGAACTGTGAGAACCACAGGTAAAAACTTGCCAACGGCAAGCCACCAAAGGATGGTAGGCGTTCCTTCAGAAGCACGTGCACTTTAGTGACGGAAACTCAAGCTGCGATGAAACGACCCAGAAACTTACCAGTCAGAGGGGCAAATGTAATCATGTGACGCTCACCGCATTGGGAAGGCTATCAATATAGTTTCATGGGGTTCCAATACGGTTAACGTCACCAGTGGCACCACACTTTTCACTGAATGCACACTCTTCATCTTTGGACAACCAAGTACAAACTACAAGGTAGGGGGAACTATGAAGAGAACAAGTGATCAGCAACACCAGCAAAGCCGCTGCATTCAGGGGGTAGTCCATCCACTCATCCAGCCGAAGCTGATCTATGTTCCCATCACTGATGGCTTGAAATAAAGGTTTAACGAGCTCCTGTAGAAGGAAAGCCAATAGACCGCTAGCCAGGTCATAGCTTCCAACACTTGCTTTCACCTTTTTGCGTTGGTGAAAACCCTTAGCCACACGGAGACAGTGAAAAGAACTTCCTCAGCAGAGACTACATTGAAGTAGCATTTAAGTGCGGTGCAAAGGGCTGCTACATTACTCGTTTCCGAATACATCTGCCCCCGATAATACTAAGATGTTGAGAGGCCACCCGGATGGATACCCTGGAGTCTAGCTATGCCGCTGATGATATCCTTTTGCCGGGTGGTGAATTGGAAGGACTTCAACGTGTGCTAAAATGATCTAACTCACTACGTAGCACTTGTAGGATTGGAAATCAACACGCCAAAGACCAAGTTCTTCCCCACCTGCATGAACGCTCCTATCCAATCGGTCAACATAAAAGGCAGAATAATTCAGCAATTTACCAACTTCCAATACCCTGATTCAATAATAATCATACACAACGGACAGGCAAGAGGAGAATCCGACGGCGTGTGGACAGTACCCGGTAAGTCCTCATACAGCTGAAATCTGTATTGTGGAATAGAACCGGGGTTAGCTTACACACAAAAATCCCGGGTCAGCAACGCAGCTAGCCATCCGGTCCTGATTTAATGATGCGAAAAATGGCCTGTACGAGCAGACGCCCACCGAAATCTGGAAGTAATTTACCACCGGAAGCTGCGATGTATAGCGA
>NW_008752299.1:0-41686 GCF_000715545.1 Opisthorchis viverrini
ACAATTAACAGTTCCGTTCTGGTAACAATGCGTTTAGACTGACTTGTCAGTTGGATGCAACGAAAATTGGTCGTGTTAACAGTTCGGTTGATTAGCAGTTTTCACGTTTGCCGTAGCGCCAAGCGACAATTAACCATGGACCAGTGATGCTGATCCGTTGCTTCATTGTGGACATGTTGTAGCCAGACATGGTCTTCTATGCTGCGGAGGAATCGAAGGACGACAGTTTGAGGATGATTTGGGTCCTCAGACTGCGTGAGCCAAATATCGCAAGCAAAATTTAAGACTGTTTGTGCATACAATACCCTTGAGGAGGTGAAATTCGCCTGACACCGTGAATAGTGAAGGTTGGGAGAACTTTGCTTAAGTCTTGAAGAGCTTTTTGTCAATGTAGTCGCGGTTTATGCAGATGCCAAAAGAAATGCATCAGTTAATAAATTCAAAATTCAGGGTTTCAAAGGGACATATGGAAATCGGAAAATCCGGAGGCGATATTATGCAAGTTAAAGGTACAAAATCATACTTAAATTGAGGACCAATTCCGAAGTTCGACTCAGAGCAGGCTAAAGAGTGATAGTCGTCAAACAAGACAACACCGGTCTTTCACTGGATTCGATTCCTAAATCAAGATTTAGGATTTTTTGAAATGCGTATAAAAATCGTTCAGCTGTAGCACCCTTTCGGTGCCTAGCTGCCATGCCACACGAAGAAGGCACGACGGCTGGGATACTGCCAGGTCGCCCAAGCCTAGACGGGGGAAGTCGAGTGGCAGAGGTCGAGTTCGAACCACGGACCTTCCGGTCAGTAAATCCGCGCTCTAACCACTTCGTCCATCTCGCCCCTGAAATGCGTATTCCGTGAATATACCGGCAATCAAACTTGTCGAAGTGAACATGGTGAGAAATTAATGAGCCGTGAGTCAGTCGCTAGATATGAACGCATGCAATTGATGTAGGTGAGAAAATGTTCCCACACAACCTTGATTCCAGGAACCAACAGAGAAAACTGTTGGCGAACTCATTTCCTCTGTATGTCTGAGCAGGAAAGTATGCAGGCGGTCCATTAGCCTTAAAATAGAAGCGAATGCCGCGAAACAGCCGAATTAGCTAACGCTTTCTATGGATTGTTCGAAAGGATTTAGTACAGTTAAAGCATATGAGGTTCACTCGCACCCGAACAGAAGAAATAAACACAAGTCAACAACGGCCAAGTATGTATTGCGAGAGAATCCACATTTTCGAAATCTAGTATGAAAATGAAGAGTATATCGAAAAAAACCTGAAGAGATCAATGTACCTAAACGCAAAGGCATAGGTAAACAGTCTGTCAGACATTTATTCACTTGTGGTTTGAGTTGTGCAGAACGTCCTGTCGACTTTTGGCAACCAAAAGCTGGGGGGGGGGGAAACACAAAAGTAGAGCTATCAGCAACTCGAAACAACTTAGAATAGAAACAGTTGTATAATTTCCAAACAGCTATATATAATACACATATATAATACACAGCTTGTTCGGCGGCAGTTAGGGAGACCGACAACCACAGATGGTACCTGGTTTTCTTTCCGCACTGTTCTACCTGGTGATGGATTGGCCTTCAGAAAAATCGCTCCTTAGGATGTCGAGAAACGTTCACCATATCGCTGTTGCCGGTTCGTTGTAATGCCGATGCAGATATTCCGAATGGCATCACCAAACAACTGCAAACATGTTTGTGAATACTAATACCCGAATGAGGAAACGAGACAGTGCTAGAAAATCCCTTCTCGTGAACTAACACACGGATAGACTGGTGAAATATGCCTACCCTACATTTTAGTGAGTTGGACTGGTGAGTGGATGGTTTGCTCAAATGACTGGCACTGTGAACTAACTGAACAAAAATGATCTACCTTTGGATGTGCACCCAATAAACATTTTTCTGGTCCTCCTGATTCATATCCTCTCTGTAAAAACGGCTGTGGGAAAAAGGCCGAAGCAAATGGCAGATCCAATGGTCTGGAGCAAACATTTGGTACGAGCCTACCAAGACGGAGAGGCGAATTCCCAGGTAAATTCACCCATGGTAGTGACTTTAAGGTTTCTTCTTGTTATTCACGGATGATATGAAAAACAATCCACTTAACTTTTCTATAGAGGAAAATGTTGGTAGCTCAGGTATCGTAGATGGTGGTCGTTGGCTTGTTCGCTGAGCTGGGCAATTTGATTGCAGACGTTTCATCACCAATCGAGGTGACATCATCAGTGCGTTATTGTGGAGCGTAGTAGTGCGTAGCGGTGGGTTGGTGGTTGTGCACAACCACAAATCAGAGGCCAGGATGCCTTTGTTAACCTCCAATGGACGTGTTAAATCAGTTTACCCGCTAAGGTGCACGCCACCTTAGCGCAATTCACACTTCCTCATGGACCTGCGTAGCTGGTGTCGCTGATGGAACATCTAGGTCTGAGTGGAACCTCGTGTCCGCAAGACTGAGGATGGCCATGTCGTTTTTGGATGACCATGATGGACTAATTACCAGTAATTAATAGATAACGCCAGTTGGACGAATGATCTGTCACGGACCGTTTCATTTACACACTTGCAGAATGGAAACGAAAAAGGGTGATCGCTGGTTACCCCAAAGGTATTAAAACTTCGGCGTGCAAATTCACTGGAATTAACAGAGGCATACTCTATGCAAGGAACGCAGTAAGAGACACATCAACATATTGAGTTTGACAAACATGGGTCAATACGGCGGCCGGTGCTCTAACATAAAACACGTAACTTCAAATGTGCACCTGCCCAAATCCCTGCGTTACGATGAAGGAAAATAATCGACATCAGTGGAGTAGCTTTCTTCACAGATGAGGCATAAACTAAACGCGCGATTTTTGTGTACCATGGTTACCAAGGTGTACCGGAAAATTTCAGTTGGCTTTGCCAATCCAAGATTATGCAAAATCACAAGGAGAACAGTGTCCTAATTTCACACAAGATTCACTTGACTTTCATCAACCAAACGTTGGAAACGTAATAGCATATATGAACATACCCAGGTGATTAGTTTTTCAAAAGATTTGGCGTCACACCACCGGCAAAAACTGGTACTCAACTTGAATACGTATGAGGTGCTACCGATGAGACCACATGCTATATCAGGTCAGTGTTTTTTTCTGAACGCCCGGTTGAGAGGAATCCGTTGAGTTGTCAGCCTGTGTGATAATTTGACGTCTTTTGAGTCAAGGAATAGCTTTTTAGGAAAAGCTGTTACACAAAGTTGCGTTTTAAAGCAACTGTTTATATTGGAGCCTATTTTAAAAGTAACTGCCTCATAATGAGCATAAATTGGGCTCGAGACAGCTCAGTGGTTAAGGCGCGAGCCTACAAACCGAAAAGTCCGTGGTCCGAACTCAACCTCAGCATCTCGGCCCGTGTGCTCCCTTCGGGTGGAATGGCAGCTATGCACCGGAAGGGTGTCACAGCGGAATGGTTGTTATTTAATGAGCGTAAATGCTGAGATGTTATCACGGCTGGAATTACAGTTTTCTTAACCAGAAGTTGATTAACTCGAGAAAATTAATCTCCAAGTCTGATGGTCTCTGTCATTCGGTACGGTCTTTTTCGAGCTAATTGATAGGTTGCCATCAAGCTTATCATTGTATACTGGCGGGTCAACTTAGGCAACATGTGAAAGCTGAAAAGCAGCAGGAAATACAAAGCGGCAAACAGTTATTCGGGGGAGTGAAACGAAACAGGAGGAACCCTCCAATGAGGTGATTACTGGAAGCTAATTCGGCGCGTCTTCGTAGTACTATTTTGAATTACTGTGTAGAAACTTGAAATGAGGGTTCGTTAAGAGTTGTGAGTGCAGTCCAGTCGACAGCAGCACACAGTTCCTATTTTCATGTTGGTAAACGGGATTATCATCACCATCATCAGCAGCAGCATGACATCAGTGTTCAACACCGATGCTTCACTGCCGTACAACCATGATTTAGTTGAAAGCCTTATTGTAAAGAAAAGAGTAAAGGTGGACAGGCAAGAGACTTAGTGCTAGCTTACCACAATCATTCTGAGGTGCTTATGCCTCCAGACAAACGGCAAGTTGACACCAAATCATTGTACAAGGTGGCACAGTCAGCGTGGCCTCCGGGTGTTAAAAAACGGATGGCGGGTTACTAGTCATCAGCCGCCAACCACACCAGCAAGGAGCACGAAAAACCATGTGCCACTTTACACTAAACACACAACTAAAGGGATGAACACACCTCATTTGCTTCCATTGTTTTAGTCCAGTCACGTTGTCCAATCAACCGGACCGCATGGATCAACAACAACTTCACCTTTTCTGCAGACTTCCCGAATTCTTCAAGAACTCCGCAAACGGATACCTGCAAGTCAAACACAAAAGATCGAACTTTAAGGCAAATAAACTGGCATGAGAACACATGTCGATTGTGAGAAACCGATGAAGGCTTCGGCTGGCAGAGTGAGCGAACATAGACGAATGATGAGTCACCCGTCGGACGGCTATCATAATGATGGTTCAGCTTGCACAAAGTGAAACGATTTGCTTACAACATGTAACGGTCGGCCGCAAGCAGCAGCAACGATACCCGTTATCATCCGTAAGATAAGTGGGCCAAACTAATTAGAGGTAGATAACGTCATTGATAGTTAACTGTCAAGATAATCCTGCATGCAAACGTAGGTAAAAAGATTAACTTTCTGTTCCGGGAGCGTGTCAGTGCCGTACAAGGGCAGGCGCTCTTACTTCATGCGGAAGTTAACTCATGCTGTCGACACTCAGTCCGCTGAAGAGAGGTTAAATCTCGACATGCCCCGTGGAGAAGGGAGGAGGGCAATCTCACTGAAAAAACACACAGGCGAAGCCCAACCATACCAGAATAGGATAAACAAAAACGATCTCGTAAAAAAAGACAATCGCAAAGGATGTTTACAGAATGGCGTGCTAACCTCCTGCACATCGGATTTCCAGCTATCATAGTCAGTGACTATGGCGACTGATGCGTAACTCATCGCAGCCTCCCGCGCAAGCACGACCTCTGGAACGAGAGTCATGTTGACAAGGTCGATACCGAAACTACGATAGATTTTGGATTCCAGTTTGGTGGAGAACCGCGGTCCACTGATTGTTATTGCAGAACCACGTGTATGAACACACGGGTGGAAGCTTGAGGCCGGAGGGCCTTGGTCCCGATCACAAACGGAAAGTGAGAGGGCTCGTGCCGACTCAATGAGCACCTAAAATGTCGTTGGGAGGAGAGAGCGAATGATATATTGAAAGAAAAAAGAAAAGCGAATACCCCTTAGGGGCCAACTACTTATCAAGAGTTAGATCTCAATTTGGCCCATACTGGCAGAACAGTTTGGTCAGGGATAACAAAACTGAGGAGATTTATTCAAGGATATGGGTGTAAAAACATCCGTTAGCCAACGATGAAAGATCAAAGCTGCGCAGTAGATCCGTCATGGTTTAAAACTCATCATTTATATTAGAACCACACTCTCAAGCCCAAGGTTAATACGTTATACTTAATCGATGCAGTCCCAGACTCTCTAAATCCGCTTACAGGGAAAACAGGAAAACAAAAAACCCAGAAAGATGTTTCCTAAAACACTATCCGCATAATAAACTGGTTACCAGGGTGCCAGTATACATAGACGCACCGCAAAATAGGAATAAAAACAATCTAATTGATTAAGCCACTCAATGTCCTACCAAGGACAGTTTTGGTCTGAGAATTGGCTTCACTAATAGTATTGGCCGATGACCGCCTGGCAAATGGTTGCAACTGCTAGGTGGAACGGACTAGGGTTTAGGTGAATAACTCAATAAGTGAAATATTATTCGGCAGCGTTTCGATCCTCAAGAGTAGTCTACCCCAGAGGCCAATCAAAAATGAGTGAACTGGGTCCGGAGCCGTCCCATTGGTTATCGCACTAACAGAACGGGCCCGGATATGTAAGCAGCACACTCAGGCTGAGGTCTTCGCTATGGCTCCTCTGTTGGTTTCTAAGGCGCCCCAACTGCATTGGAGCTAAACTCTGACCGCTGCTGTGATCCGACCAAAAGCGACAGATGAAAGACAATGGACTGAGCACATCGTCACTGGGTTTGTGAAGAGAACCCCTGAATAGCTATGACGGCCGAATGGAAAGTCATTCCCTACCTGCGTGCAGAGTAGTGGCCTAGATTTTTCAATTTTATAAGGCTGTGTTGGGTCTACAAGGGTGTAGATCCCATGCATATAAAGCGTTTGATTGTCTCGTGGTGTGGGATCCTCAGAACACACTAAATGTTCCGCTACAGTGTTGTTAACTTAACATGCCGACGAAACCAAATACATTTGTTCAGAGGTTGTTTTGTGGTATCTTTCTTGGACTTTCGTCTGAAAAGTCTAAGCTGCTGGTGTTTCTAATCACTCTCAACAAGGGCATTCTCGATGGAAGCGACAGACTAGTCGTATTCTCTTACCAATCCACTTATGCCACTTAATCGACTGAACCTAAAATCTTCGTCAGAACAGATTTTGTTGTTTGGGTTAACTAAACAGTATACGTAAGTGTGAATATCGACCTGAACTGGCTGGCCCCGATACACAGAAACATGAAACTGCTCTCTTGTGATTTCTATAAAGCAATCTAGTAAATTGTCTGCTACCTAGGCAGTGCCAGCCTCACAGATGAAATGAACACCGGTAAAGTGAGTGGTGGAACTCTGAAAGGTCACGAATGGCGGATGAGTGATGCGCCCCAGGTGAGCCAACAGTCGAGCGGAGAAACCATTCAATTCAACTAACCCGCAAGTAGACCGAACTAAAATTAACTGTAGCACAAATAAGACAAAAGACATTCCCAACGAACAACCCCTTGCATTAAGTAATTACACATCTGCGAAATACATAAAATGCATTGAGGTTATAGTTCGCGCAGCTAAGACGGGTTTATTGAAAGAATTCTTTTTTAAGGCGGCAGAACACTTATCCCATTTAATTTACGGAAGATCTGTTACTGAAAAGTCTGTCGATGTCTGTGGTACTACATCTATCTGGCAGAACATAGCGAAGTGTCTAAGAAGTCTTTCACATGGAAGTGAAACTTTAATCATGGAACAGTGACATTTATCCGCGGAACAAACGAGACACCAAAACAACCATGAAGAAGAATCGCGCTATTCGCAAGCTGGGTTGAACGGTCAGAAATATGGAGGCTTAGACTGGCGTTTTACCAGTCTTTCAACTAAAAAGGAAGCAGCACCCTGAGGGTGCGTAACCACAGACGTTACCTGACGCGTCTGCTCGCAGAAAGGTTCACCCGTTGGTATATGCAATACACCCTCCAAAGCCGGACGCTTTCCACCGTAAAGTGTCTGTTCGCGTCCTCGCGAGAAATCCATGAACTGATCCAAGATAAGAAAGTCACCAGGTTGAGTGTAATCCTGAAGGCCTCCACAAGCGGTTGAGGCCAATATGTGGGTACAACCAACGGTTTTCAGTGCCCAAATATTAGCACGATAGTTCACGTCACCTGGGATGATTGAGTGATTCCGTCCGTGCCTGGGAAAATATGAGTGTGATACAATGGTTCGTCCAAGTTTGCAAGCAAGATATCTTCAACGGGAAGTAAATCGCTGACTGGTACAATATTGATCATGACAGTGTACCGGAGCGACATCAACCTGGTCTTATCGCTGTGAATATCTCATGAATGAAGCTTTATCCTGATTTGGTTCCTGTCCGATTCAGCTTGTAGGTACCGGCCAGCTTAGCAACCCACTGTTGACAAAAGATAGTTACACAAACTGTGAAGCCGTTTAGATGTTCTCACCACCACTTTAGCAATAATCCAAGGTAACCTAACCGGAGAGACTTGCTGTTGAAGGTCAGAGGCAAGTTGACATTCGGCTTGAATGCCAAACTGAAGATGGAACGACGACTGAGGTCTTCAGCGAAAACATTTGAGAGGAAAGGCTGACGACAAGACGACAGTGATTCAGAGAGCTTATCCGAGCACTTGCTACGCACTGTACTACCGTCCAAGCTCGTACGACAGCAATGCACGCTATAAACAGCAACTGCTAAAGAATGACAGGTTGCGGATGATGAGGACCAACCAAGAAACATCTGATTCCGACCTACCGACAAAATGAACGGAATACCGGACTGGAATAAGAAAACAGCGGTTGAAAACTGCGACGGTGTACCGCGCAGTTTGTGAACTCTACAAAACATCCAATCCTGTCTTAAAACTTGTAAGGTGGAGAATAAGTAGTCAAAAACTACGGTAATTATTCGTGGAAAAAGGGAGCGAGCAAAACAATCATTTTTACAATGTGGTGGTGTCTGAGTGGAAAGCGATGATATATCAGAGATTTAGCTCCAAAAATAAATTCCCCGGGAAAAAGACCTTGAGCTAACTATTTACCTTTTTTCTTGCTGATGTTTCAGAACAATGTTTTTGATTTTAGTGGTTAAACTATCCAGGACCGACCTGAACTTTTTCGGTGTGTATTTTGTAGATTACAGAGTCATGGAAAGCCTAAGGCATCCACACAGCTAATCGGAATAAAGCGACTTGAAAACGAACGCAACAAAGGGCAAAATCTGTTGATGTTTCGACCAACGCTTGAACTGTAAGGACAAGCGTACAGTACTAACGCCGACGCAAAGTATGCATTACAGGCGAACAGAAAGTGAAAACACGAAAAATGCAACTCGACCGCAGTTAGGAATGCGCTTACTCAGGTTTGGATGGCTCAGAAGAACACATCAGACTGAATGGTCTAGCTGAACAATAAGGTGTTAAGGTGTGACCTATTCATCCGTCTAACCTGCAAATTCCGATAAAGCTATCGGTCCATCTAGTTGTCTATCCGAGTTCAAGACTCGTCTTCATACTGAACAGTGATAGGACCCTCACAGCCCACCATTCATCCCACTACTATTTTTCCCAGAATGAAACGTTGAAATAGGAACAAACGTGCCTTATTTCAACTGTATTTTACAAAAAAGAAAATTTAGAGGGATACTTGTTATGGTACTGAGCTTCTTGTGATCGGTACCTCCAGGTAATAACAACCAAAGCAGTTTAGTTAGCGAACAACAGTTTACTTACTACTCAATAAAAGTGTTGTTGTATGGAATACATACATTGGAGAAACTGTGTGGTGCTGCGTGAGCTTGACTGAGTGAACAAGTTTTTGACACTTCTGTTCACTAAATGTTCGAAAGTAGGTAGAATAAAGTGTTTTTCTAACTGATTACGCCATGAGCAAGGTTAGTAGAAAATCGAGACAAGACAAGTATAAGGCGTTAAACTAGAAAGGTAAATGGGTTATTTTAGTTGTGGGACTCCTATCCCATAACTGGTCTGAAACCTGTGGGAAAGATGGGGTAATTGGATAACGTCAAATCACTCAGGTTCAGACGCGTGCAATCGAGTAGAAAGAGATACAGTTGATACACGGACCGTCCTCATATGAAGCCTGCATTTTAATTTCAGCACTGTCTTGAGCTCCATAATGCTTTTGGAAAAGTAACAGCGTAGACATACAGGCTACCGAAGTACTGGCTGGTCAACGTGCAGGTAGACTTGGGCGTAGTGGGTACGGCATCTTGGCCACGTCCCAAGTGTGAACCACAAAAATATGTGAAATGGGTGACTACACAGTGAAATCCAAGCGTAACGGTGTATACTACTGATTAACCATGCAAGCAGTCTATGATATGGTGTCCGAGATCCGAACCCGCAGCAGATGGAAGGTGAAGGTTAATACGGAAATTATGGAACCGCTTGGCAATGTTTGTTTATTATTGTTGAATATCCAATGAACGTCCAGGAAACTTCCAGAGGAAGCTTGGGAATGTTCGCTTTTCAAAAACCTTGTGCAGATGAGACGTATACTTTCGTGCTTAATGTCTGGTAACTGATTAGTTCGTGTTTTCTTATAAACAACTTTGCAACAAAGAACCTTCCTCCATTCGCTAACCAATCAATAAATTTGAGCAACGTTTCCCCTTCTCGTTGTATGTGTTTTGTGTGCGGCCTATTTTTTATTGAACGAAAGCACTTGTTTCTGTTCAGTTCTGTTGTTTGTTTTGCTCGTAGAGACGGTCGAAGGACATGACAAAAATGGGTGGAGGCGGACGGGGTCAATCGAGTTACAATAACTTTCTGTCTCCATCGCTAAACCGACCATATTGACCGTTTAAAAGGGCAGTGAACAGAAAAAACAAGCATGCTTTGGCTAAACACATACCACATTTCAACCAAAAAAACAAAAGCGTTGGCAACAACTGTACCAGTGAATATGCAAGTTTGTGGAAACATAGAAGCTGCGCGTCTAGACCAATATTAAACTACTATTGGCTATCTTCAGGTAAAACAGTATTCGCGAGAGCACGAAGTCAATTCAGGAGTGTCAGTTACATGCAGTTCTTTTAACTTAACATAAAGTTACTTCTCACGAGCACGAACCCATGATAATCACGGGTCCTGCCATACGCTTGATGAGGGATGGTTCTCCGAAAAGAAGTCACGGAGTAGGCGTTCATGTGACCTGCACTTCGGGAAGGACCTACGACTGAGGATCGATGAAGACCGAGGTATTAAAAGTCTTAGTCTACAGCATCGCTTAAGAGTACTGTTTGGTTCCCAGTCAAAAGTCAGTTACCTACTGACCTCATAAGGTTTTCCGGTATAATCGATAAAAGTCGTAAAGGTTTGAATTGTTTGGGGCTCACAAACAAAAAGGATGAGATCTGTGATCACGAAGTTTGGTTACTTTGGGATTTTGGCCCCCTTCTCTACTACATCCCGTATTTCACCAACATCCAACTAACTCTCCTAAATCCTGTGGAAACCATTGACTAAACATCACCAATATTGTACCAAAAAAGGCTAGAAGTTGAAAATCGTCACCAGTTGTTCATTAAGGTACGAGTACCAGATAACGCACACACAAACTGACCTATGGATCTATGGAGTTACACGTCTTGGACTAAACGTGCTCTATATACTGCTTGAAGCTACACATAAAGAACAGTAGAAAGGACCAGTGATGGACAATTATGTTGGAACGGATGGTACGATCTATTTTGGCTCGGTCTGAGATTGTTTGAAATTTGGATGGATAACATTCACGTTCAACAGGCAGCAGAATTGCCAAAGCGAGCAAGCTCTTGAATGATTAGGAGCACTTCATCCAAAATATGAAGGTGTATACATAAAAGGGTTGTCAGGACACTGCTAGAGTCACCCGAATACCATATCGTTCATAAATAAATCCACCTGTTCGTGTTCACTTCTGCCTTGGACACTTGCCCGCACCCAAAAAAAGTTCTCCTGAAAATGGAGTTCAACCACTGGCAACGGATGTGTATTGAACATTGCAAACTTGCATTTGCGATCTTTGAAAGGACGGTACGAGTCTCCGAGAGGACAAGATCGTAGATTCTGGAGTAGATCTTGAAAGAGGCAAAATATCATTGCTATCCTATTGGAATAACTGTTACAGTCATTCTACGAACAAATCTCTTGGAGGAAAATTACTGTATGGACTAAATGACGCAGCTCGCAGTGAGAGTGCTGTCTGCCTAACCCACACGTAATTCTGGCTTGATATCAGTTGTTCTTAATTCTGTGTTCACAAAACCAGCCAACTGAAAGCTGGAAAGCAGTAACTACGGATCGTATTTAGTGATTGTTTTACTAGCTGCTGACTGGCGCCGTTTCCACGTCAAACTTGGTTGAGAGTTCTCGGGCTTTGAACGTATTCACTTTCTGAAAGTAATGAATAAGGGAGGACCAACAGTAAAAATTCCGAAATATGCGCAATGGGATTACCTTGACCTCCGATGCATACCGTAAAGGCACCCTAGTACTGTTCCCGAAGGCTTGAAGTTTAGTTAGAGAACTAACATGTTACAGTTAAACGAGTTTTTTTAAGGAACGTGCTTGGTGGAATATAACATATGGACTACTTCAGATATACCCAAGATATCCTGTTCGCTAAGTAGTAAGCAATTAACTCAACCCGACAGAGAACCAACCTATCAAGAAGGTCACAGTCCTGAGAGCAATCACTGAATGCCCGAAATCTACTGAGACTCTCAGCTCAGACAGACAACGCCCCCTCAATATGCGGCGCTTCACAGCCTCGTACCAAAGCCAGACCGCGTGCGTCAGCAGTGGACCAAGTTCAGACAATGTCCCTCCAAAAAATAGCTTGAGACCGTTGTACTTTCGCACTCACACGCATTCACGCTCTCGCACTCGCTAGTTCGGAATACAGCTGCTGGGTTCCCTTCTGTGAGCCTTTTTTCTCCGGCACTGGGCACTGGAGCGGGTCAACAGTCGGATACAGCAGATTGGCGAATCAGCGGATATAACACAATCAATATGTCAGAGGCGAAATGGAATAGCAATAATGGCAGCTTCTGAACTCAGTAGGCTAATGCCACTATTCAACTAATATTGAATCGCTGAAAGAAACTCTGGAAAGCCAAATAGTCTCACATTTGGTACATCGTCACGCATCACTTGAGTATTTGTTAAGCCAAGAGCTAAGGAAAACGTGAAACCAGCAATGATCAAGGTCAAAATGTGGGAGCGAAAATCGGAAACAAGGTGTTCAGACAGACGACCCAAAAGAAGCCCTTCGGAGTGCAGCAGATTATTTTCTAGTTTATATGCTATGCTCTACGATTAATGAAAGTAAACATCCAGTTGGTCTATCCAGAAGATCAGCAATCGAGATCTATCCTCCACAAAAACAAACTTGATGCACGACGCACATCAACAACCTAATATCCTTTGATCGACTGAGGAGCTTCAAGACCTAATCACAACAACCAACCCATCGCAGCGCGTCACTACGCTCCCTAACAACGCACTGATGTCACCTCGAGTGGTGATGAAACGTTTGCAATCAAATTGTCTAGCTCAGCAAACAAACCAACGACCATGCATTTAAATGTTTGTCAACATCACTCTCGTTTGAACAATCTTCCTGTCCGAACACGATCATTCTAACTGGTCTATACCAAAACGAAGGAGCACTGAACACGAGTTCTGCTCACATTGGGTCTGACCAGCAGTGCTCATAAATGGTCCCGAAAGGATTTGAACCCCAGCGGTATGACGTGCCAAACAGGTGTGCTACGAATATTCCACTAAGCTGAACACGACTGAATTGCCGTTTGTAGCCCTAAATATTCGACACGTGCAGTCAGATTCACTCCAGTCGTGCGACAAGTCACGCCACGGACATTGAACATTTCTTGGAATTCGGCATCCACTAAGTCTGGCACTCCGGCGTAGGAAGATGAATGCATTTATCCGTTTGGTTAGTTGTTTGTCAGAGTCACTGTCCAGTCATTCTTGACAAACGGAATGTGTTTTTAGACTGAATGGATTCACAGATGCCGCAAGCATTCTAAGATGTGCCGCTGGTCCTACTCAGATTGCCATTTTGCGTATTCTTGTGGCCGATTCGGTTGCCAACTTTTCTTGTTGAGTTATCAGTGGGTAAACACACTGCAACAAGAACGAACGGCTCGGCGAATGGATTTCAGTCTCAAATACACAAATGTGAATTGTTGATTGCTGAGTTGTTTCGCACGGCTATTCAAGTGCTTGATCAATGTATGGTTAGATGGCATTTTTATGATTTATCATTCAGTTTATGCTAGAACGACGTTTCAATGAGGTTCCTCTCCGTGAGTGATAGGCTGAGGATAAAATTATGTAAAGGAGATCTTTTAAGCCTTCTGACTATACCTTTCAAACAATCGCAAATAACAGTTAATATAATATTAATATAACAATTGTAGCATAAAAAATGTCCAGATACTCAAGTTACTTTCACCTTGTCATGTTAAATTCTGTAACGCCACTGTTACGAACAGATGAAAGGAAAAGCTACTTGCTGACTATAGAAAAAACTAATATTGTGAACCCGAAGTTGTAAAATTTGCGATTCCACTAGCTACAACGACCTAATTCGCAGTGCACTGAAATAAGATGCAGCAAGATTGGATTCTGTGCGCGCTGTATGCAGTGGGGGTGATGGAAAACACAAGTGAAGGTTTTGTTAAGTCGAATGGTTGCTACTGGAATAATACAGTCAAACAAAAGTCCCAGATGAATGGTCTCATGAGCAGCAGCGAAACCAGTGTGGTCGTCTGATGGTACCAGTGCTCGAATAAAAGCACTCACCTAGCAAGAAGAGCGCAAGGAACTCCTTCAATAGTACCTTCCAGGATGTTATCCGAGGGGTCCCCAAAGATGGTCGTTAGCACACGCTCCGTTGCATTTTGAAGTATATTCGAGCTGCTCAACCCGGATCCTCCGATTATACCCACCTTCGGATTCAGAGTGAAAGGTATGGAGATATTCAAGCGAACAATACGTAAGAATGTAAAAGTTGAAAAAGTAAATTCAAAACCTGAACAAAGGCAACCTTTATCTGTCACATGTGAGTTGATGAAGCTTCATACTTCATGGTAAATGAAAACGACGATGAACATGAAACAGACAGGGAGAAAAAGTGGTAAGCGTATGGTCTGAACAACCTACGATATCATCCTAATGCTACTCTAATCATTGCAAGTCAAAATCTCACCCTTTTAGCTGAAAAGTTTTGCGGCAAACTTTCTTAGTAAAATAATAACAGTAGTAATAATAGTTCAGTTGTAACACCCTTTCGGTATCCAACTGTCATGCCATCCGTAGGAGGTACGAGGGCTGAGATACTGCCAGGTTGCCTAATACTAGACAAGAGAGGTCAATAAACCGGGAATGGGTTAGAACCACGGGCCATTTGGTCAGTAAGTTCGCATCTTGACCACTGAGCTTTTTTAGTACTGAAATTTCTCCGTACGGAAAGCTGCAAGAATGTACGCTAAAAAAGAATGTAAGTGTCTCAGGTTAGTAAACCCGTCGGTATGTTTTTTGATAGTCGTCGTTGTCCCCCCTCCAGCATTGCGTTCTGACCTGTAAATGTTAGTAATCTGCACATAGCACAGGAAGAGCATTCAGATTATCGGACCCATTCACATAACAGATTCAAACACCTCAACTTATTCCCGCAATGGTATAACTTAAAGTAAAACAGCCTCAGCAACATGCGATAGTGGCTTTTCTCTAAAAGTACTGTCTATAAGGAGGCATAGTAATAAGCCTGCAACACTTCATTGAAACAATAAAGCATGTCTCTGTGGAAGGTCGACAGACAGAAGGATTCGGGTAGTTTTCGCAATTGATGCTACCTGGTTCCGCGAGAAAACTGAAAAGTATATGAAAATCGCCAGAGATTTTCAGCTAAGTCCTTCGTCTGGCTGAGCGCACTTTCCAGTAGAGCTTTCTCGTCATTTTCCATTACTGTTGTGTTATCAAAACCCTTCATTTCAGTAAAGCTCAAACAGATGTCAATCATATAGCAGGTGGTCAGCATATGTTCTGAACATAAGTGTCGAAATTGGCACACCCAATATACACTGTCTAGAAGACATCCCACAGTACTCCTGAATATTTGTGAATTAGTGCATTCAAACACAGTCAGCTCTGAATCAGTCGATTTTGACACGGTACTCTTAGTCATCGTCTGATCAGTTAACCGGTTAACCGTACCAAACACCCGCACGGAATCAAACATGGGAGTTCATTTGACGGCAGTGGTTGATGTCCCGAAGGCCATGGAGGGGGCTGCTTGGACAACACGAGATGAGCACAAGTGATGGGTTGCCCACCTTCGTTTTTCTGGATTCTAAAGTTACTTGACACGTTTGGCAACCCACGAAGCACACACTCAAGTATGAGCAGCGATAACAACTATACCACATACCACAGACAACTAGTCGGACAACTAATGGATGAACTTGTGCACACTCATGCCCTTATTTGACACATTTCAAACGAAATAACTTTGAGCAAGAGAGCATAATGGAATGGAGTCAACACATTAATTTTCGACTTGCGAACTCCTCAACTGAAGCTGGTTTTCGCAATGAAAGTAACTTTTCCGGCGGGTAAATTCGTTCGGGGTTCGGAGACAACTTGTCCTCGAGGGTACAGCTGCATAGATACCCACGGATAAAACTGCCACTTAAGGTATGGCGATTCTAAGCTTTTGACCTAATAGAGGTCGCGCCTCCTAAAGTCTCACCATGGTCGAAGAGGAACATTTTTTGGAAACGAGTAACCATGTCCCTTACATGCCAGTGAAATGCTCTCACGTGGCCCGCTACCATGACCTCTTCGCTGCCTTCTGGTGGTGTTTTCACCAAAGTGCAAAGGCAAAAGCGGGTGTCGGGTGCTTCACCTGTTCGATGGTCCACTGGTTATCTCTCTAGGGGAGGCAGCTCAACCCTGATTCCAAACCAGTAGTGGGGAGAAGATAAACCGGCTTCTGTGGACTGCATAGGTGATATTATATTCTGAATCCAACAGCCACGATGATGTTTTTCATCAACTGTTCGCTGTGCGCTCCTTGCTATAGTTTGAGCAAAGGCTGGAGGTGCATTCTCAATCAAAAGCCAAGGAGGGAGCAACCCGCAACGAAACCTTTTGGGACGTCAATGATAATGTCTGTTTGTGCTGCAACGTTCAGGGAAGCGACGCACCCTTTTCTGGTCTTGTGGCTGGTGCGACCTGAAAGGAAGCTGGGGTTTTCGATGTAATAAATCCATTCTTCATTAGTTATTGGGATGTTTGTATCCTACTCGATGCTGCCAAACAAAGTATCTGAATGTGAAGTCTTCATGACTATCAACTGGATATCAGCTATCTTTAAGAGATATGGTTTTATAACTCTGGTACACGACAAATCCAAGTAAGTTCCATCACACCGTACCAGCGCACATGCCAGACACCATGTGGGAAGTAGTCGTATTAACAATGCACTTATCGTCTGGAATCCAGTGTCTTCAAGGTTCAAGGAAGTTCATCCCGAAGGATTTTAGTGAAATTAACTGTTATAGCTGCTTATTCCACACGTCCGTATCGGGCTCAACCATGAAGGAATGTTTCTATGAAAAATTGCAGCAGATGGTCAACAAGACCTAAAGACGGGACCTCTTGATAGTAGGAGCCGACTGAAATGCTCAAAGTGGTGGTCTAGACGACATTATGCACCACGAGGTTTGGCGTTAGTCCAATGATGAAACTTGCCTCTTCCTCACAATATCTCAATACCTTTTTTCATTACCTTAGAAGACACTCAAATGGTATTCAAACTATTGTCACACGGTCACCCATCTAGACTATATTGTAGTATGCGCACGACAAACGTTATTATTTGAACAGTATAAATCCTATAGACGCGCGAATTCTGGAGATGCAAGAGGTACAGATCATACGGCTGCGCACCGGGGATTAACATCTATCTTACTGTTAGAGGAAGATGTCCTCCAAAACGGTGCTACTTAACCACCCCAAGAAACAAGAGACCTTTTCAATGCCATAACCACTGCTCTAACCAATCAGATAACCGGTTAGTTCAAGTAAACGACCAGTGGAGAGCTTTAAAACCCCATGTAAACCTAGCCGCTGTAGACCAGCTAGGCCAAGCACAACGGTCGCAGGGATTGAATATCCAAATAACTGTTTCCTTATCAAAAAAATCAAAGTCAGCAGGTATCACCACAACGGTAGATCTTCACACGCCGAGTAGACTGGAAATCCCAGTAATTTTCGGACACTAAGGCCTCGGAAGATGAGATTCCTGTTGAAACCTATAAATCTCACCCCCCATACACTTCTCAAACCACTCGACAAGCGGTTTTGCTCAACCCGGAGAATTGTTTCCGTTATACGAAATTGGTGTGCCTCAATCTCGAAAAAGGCGTTAATGGTCTGTGATTAGCCTCATCGATGTTGCCACAAAAGTATTGTAGTCCTTTCCGTTGCAAATTTTTCCTGAACACCGGCTACACACACAAGACAAGACCAAACAAAGTTTCGTCCTAGAGGAAACTGTGCGGACCAAACATTCTCTTCGCAAAAAACATTTGAACATCGTTTTAAATCAATCCATGGTATCCTTAACTGAATTTAGAGCTGCGCTGGATTCGGTTAATCGTAAGCCACCGCAAAGCTGGTAAACCCTATTAAGGCCCAAAACCCATAAGTGATAGCTCATGTGCGGACAAAAAAATTGTTCACTTGTACCACTTTTCGGTGCCTAACTGCCATGCCACTAGAAGGAAGCACGAGGGCTGGGATACTGCCAAGTTGCCCGAGCCTAGACAGGGGAAGTCGAGAGGTAGAGGTCAGGTTCGAACCACGGACCTTCTCGCCCCCGTCTCCGGATATATGAGGACAGATCAACTGCCATCTGACTTAAAACGAATTAAAGCAAGCGGCCTACCAAGATTTCGACATACTGTTGAAAAAGGTAATACAACTCGGTGGATCCCATGAATCGGAATATGCCATAACATACCGTGGACATCTGTTCTTAAATTATTGAGGGATGGGACAGTCCAGGAATAGTTTAGCCCTGGCTGCACTGGAAACTTATCCTAAAGGAGTCATGCCGGGTATTTGACGTGACAAACTAAAATTGTTCATTGTATACGAGTGGTCGCTGGAGATCGGTATGAACTGGAAAAGTTTTGCCGCGTCACAATAATGCGGGTAGTTCGGCAACAGCATGGAAACATAAAAACTCCAAAGTAAGGCAAGTGCGGTATATGTACGATTGTTAGATCACAGGTAGACAACACAAGATAGTAATTAACTGGAGCAGATGTCGACTAGGTGTTTCGACACCAAGCCAGATTACAACTGGACATTTGGAGTGTTAAGTTGAAGGCGCTGTTAACTACACGTCCTGTGGGCAGTTACTTATATGATAGTATGGGTGGTAATCGGTACGGGTGGCCAAAGTTACGTAGCTGCATCCAGATAGCTACGAAGCAAGAGTAGTAAACGTACTATCACCTTTAGCATCGAACCGTCATGACATGGTTACCTGAGCGAAAAAGCAAACACAAAAATGTGATATGCGAGTTTCATAAGATCGTTGATGCACTTCTGGCATCGGAACACCGCTGGAGGAAGATCCGTGGGGTCTATGCTTAGGCATGAACAATAACTACACCATAGTAGTTCACTGAAGGGTCAGACAGACGCTTTCGTCGGGCTAGTATCACTTAGTCTCACGTCACGTTTCCGTCTTCTCACAGATGACCAGAGAGTTATAAAGCAATTGATTCGCACATTTGTTACAAAAAAAACGAATTTCCACCGCACTATTCGTTTTCTGTTTCCTGAAGGAGTCCTGCATAGCCGTGCGCGATTCTAATGTGACCAGTCTTCCCCCAAAATATCGGTATATGGTGTCCATAATCCACTACAATTCCAAGAACCCTTTGTTCGTTTTCAGAGATGCGGGACCATGGAGCCTGAGATGGCAGAGGGCACGGCAGCCCTAATTTTCTACATGTCTCGTCCAGACAAGGAGGGCCTGGCAGGCGTTTATCTATTGTGCCTTCCAAGAGATACGGCGCGAAGTCATAAAAAAGGACTTTATCGTGGCTCAAATTCAGGCTTATTCTTATAAATCACTCTGTTCCAAAAAAACGAGAAATGCCTCATCCGCGTTGGGATTCATCAGTGGTGTACAACTCACTAACCCCAAAAATGATCCGAACGTATAAGTTTCCTGATAAAACCAAATGCATGCATTCAGCTACGGCCAACTGGACAACAGTGTAATTGGTCAACTCAGTTTTGACGATACAATCAAGTTCATGTCGTTGTCGGGCGTTGACTTTCCCCCTAAGTGTGAAAAAACTGGTCATTAATAAACAGGAGTTCCCCGGAAAACGAGCAACTGCACCAAGGTTTATGAATGAAGCATGAAACATTCTACGACCTATTTCTTAAAAAAAATCACGAGCTAACCTTGATATTCGCCATTTCTCTGTAATTCAGACCAGATGTAGTTTAAATGAAAGTGTCAACAGGTTGAGATCACTCAATATTGCTGTGGGGTGAGTAGAGGCTGAAACAAAAATGAGAAACTAGTAGACGAATCTGAGAGCAGGCCAAACCGGAGGTCGGGCAGTTTGGTCATTGGTAAGTCCAGTGTCTCACAATGAGAGTGAAGACGTTGCAGAAGGCCAAGGAATATGCGAAACTTTAACTCTGCTTTACATAAAACATGTCGATTTCCTTAAGTGAATTAGCAATTACAACTATTAGGGCGTAAATTAACGACCACCCGTTAATCGTTCAGCTGTATCACTCTTTCGGTGCCTAGCTGCCGTGTCACCCGAAGGAAGCACGAGGGCTGGGATACTGTCAGGTTGCCCAAGCCTAGACAGAAAAGTCGGGAGGCAAAGGTCGGTTTCAAACCACATACTTTCTGGCCAGTAAATTGCGCTCTGACCACTTGAGCCACCTCGCTCATCCGTGATTTAGTCGTGAGAATTTGAACCCGGGCACCCAAGTGTCAGTTGAGGACTAGGCATGCGATCACCAAAAAGGTGGAACAAGCTGCTCACTTTACAACAGAACCTGTCTAGGCAAACTACCCAAACTTTCACATGAATGATACCGAGTGAAAGATGTAACGAAAAGTAGTGAACCAGCTATGTTCCATGACACCATGCACTTCAAGGAAAGCTCGAAATTCGCAGAAGTGCAAGTACTTAGCTATGTGTTGTGCAAAGACTAGATTTCGGTGACCATCTGTTAGTGCTGTCCCACATAAAATTCCCTTCATTTAGACAGTATGATCCAAAATTATTGCGTGCTCGCACGCCAGTAAATTGGTTCGGTTGTAGGGGGTCGGACGAATAAGGGGAGTTTTGGGAGCAAGCTAAAGCAAAGAATGTTAGAAAATTGGCATTCGGAAACTAGCTCTCTGGCTGATGTTCCTACACTTGCGCTCGTAACTTTTCTTAAAAGCATTTCGTGCGCATCTATGGTCTCGTTATGTTCTTTAAAAAGCAACATAGGTTGCCTAAGTTCAACAGATTTACAAGTCATGCGGAAGCCCACGGCTTGTGGACTCAGGCAAAATGTTAGGGCTTCTGTAAGCAGTTCCGGGGCGAGTGGCTCAAAGTCTAAAACACTTACTTCTCGCCACTTGTGATGGACATCAGTTCAGTTGAAATTCACTCGAATTTCCCGTTAACACTGACCTACTTTCCAAACGTGCATATAGTGCAGATTACAAAAAATTAAACTTTGCGTAGGAACTACGATTGATGGATGCTCTGGCATTACACCTACATAATGAATCTCAGGTCGGTGAAATCTGTAGCGCACCGTCCAAACACTTCTACCAGCCGCATAGGCAAGATTATATCACTACATAATATGCATTAAAAATATTACGTAAGCCTGAATCCGTGTTACAGATGAATGTAGGCGGAAGAATGCAATTTTATTTCACTCCATTTCACCGAATCAGAGAAATTGAGAGCTTACAATACCCATCTAGTGGAGTTGGAAAGATACCGGATGGAACACATGTTCAAAGTAATGTTCGTGAAATCAGATGAAAAATGCGGTTGGGTCAGAGGGGATTCGGTAATTTGTTTTGAAAGGGGCCAGCGATGGAGCTAAAACGACGTTATTTGAGACATTCCACGGTCATGAACAAAAATTGTGGAATATCCAGAGCAGTCAAGGTGGTTGCAGTGAACTGGAAATCTAAATTCACTTCCCCTTTATTTTCCTGTGTTAGTAAGTTTGGAGAGGGAGTGACAATGACCCGTGTGATTAACCAGAGTTTGAAAGCCCGCGTAGTGTAGCAGTTTGTGGAATATGAAACAACATACAACGCAGAGGAAGGATAATTTCACGGACGGAGTGAAATTTTCCTCTGAGAAGTCGTCACCCGAGGATTCAGTCAACACCTGACCACGTGATGTGGTTTCCGGTATTGAAGCATGAGTGACGCTATGTCCTGTCTAAGTGAAGGTTAAACACTTTGCTGATCAGCCAATCATGGCCAAACGGTTAAGTATTAAACCACTGGCCGGAACGTCCAGGGTTGGAAACTCTGAGTTTCGTTAGTTGCGCACTGCTGGTGATTCCCGACAGACAAAACAGCTGTGGTGCTTCTTTCAGTACAGAGTGACTTCCCTGACAGGATGAAGCCTCTATTGAATATCACCAAATCTCCTCACATTACCAGCAGTATAAATTCATAGATTCGTGCTCCTCACCGTGGGCGATGACGGTAGGGCCATGGGCGAGCTTTGAGGCACGCTGCACAGGGTGTTCTCTCCTAAACCACGGGCTTCACACCAGAAAGACACATTCTCTTAGTGGTATGGTGTACGCATTGAGATAAATTAACACGGATGGAGAGTACACGACAGTTGTCAACCCTAGATGGGACCTTGTAGGACCAAAAAGTTCCTCCCACTCCGTCCACCGTTTTTGTCCACGACTTATTTGGCAGTGTGAGATTGTATTGCAATAATAGGGTCAAAAACCGCGTCAGTCCCCTTTACGACGCAGCGCTGCGTTTACTGAGCTTCGTCCCGCAAGTGCTAACCACATCAAGAGTGACAAAGGGTAGCGACCAGAAGGACAGCAATCCCGTATCATGCTTGGTCGTAACACGGTGCAGTCTGTGGGTAAAGTTGTACCATCCTCCATGACAGGAGTGTGAATCCAGTTAGGTATTTCCTCCATGTGACCAAAATGTCCATACCTACGGGAGCTTTTCCCCGATAAGGGAAAAGTCGGAAAGCGTCGGACGTGAAAACTGTACATCTCACGGCCTACCAGGTGTCCGTGGCTGCCGGTGAAATATCCAATACGACTGAAATACAATTAAAACTCACCAAGAGCTCAACAGGCCACAAATGGGGCTCCTGTGGGTAGAAACACCACGAGTGAGACATCTACACCTCATTCGTTGGGACATCGATCCAGGATCTCCCCCCAAGCCAATCGGATTTGGCTTTTGAATTACTGACTCCGAGTAGAGCATCCAATTAAACTCTACTACTTTCTGCCTAGTGGGTCAAAATTTTGAGTCATTGGCTGGAGGAGGGATGCCTCATACAAATTTCCCTCGGAGTTCATCCAACAGCCTCACCTGTCTCCGCTATCGCCAACCGCGATCCACTCAACTGTCAGTCATCTAAATATTGTTCCGTGTTGAAACTATCTCCCTGTAAAATAAGCATAGCCTTTACTAAACCCGAAAGATCTGCTCCACATTGCAGCTTACAATGTCGAAATAGGCAACAACAGAACCTCATCTTCCATTTCTGTAGATGAACATCGCGTCTCCGAAATGCGCATATAAGACCCTACTTCGGTCATGCACTCCATACCGACTACCGGGAATAGGATAAATTTGGTGCAATGAATCACCATATTTCTGACTTGAGAAGCGCTCTCAACCCCAGGACTCAGTGTTTTGTTCGACTGGATTCTACCACAGTCACCTCTGTGTTGTAGGGTCGTCCGGTTCAGTTGACCTCATTGCATATCGATACGAGGTTCGTTTACTGACATACTACATTTTGGTGGCTGTAAAACCCACGCACATGTTGTATAGCGGTGACAGTTGCCACATTTTCGCTCCCGATGATCCGGCTGTGTATTGGAGAGAGTAGCTGATAAAACTGAAGCGCAAATCCAGGAGTTACATAGTACTTTTCAGTGCGGGCCGAGAAGGGGGAGGTGGGAGCCATGAATCGAAGATAACGCCCTGAATGCGTACGTCAGTGTTCGACTGGGCTGTCTTCCAAAGTCTCTAACCATCGGTTTTTCAGGCAGAGAAAAGTAAGTTTTTATCAGTAGGGTCACGGCTGCCTCGGGCAGCAAAAGGACGGATATGGTCACCCTGGAGGGTAATTTGAACGTCTAAGATGGCTGACTAAGCCCCGAATAGGCATATTTAGGTGATAGACTAGGGAGTGGGTGCTCAACGCGTAGGTACTGGGAAACGGTTTCAGATGAATGCTGAACAACATCCATTTTTGGACAATGCACAGATTCCTCAAACGCCAAGCAAAAGAGAGTCTAGAGTGAGACGAAACTAGCGAAACCAAGGAGCCGAAGAATTTTCCTGAGGGAATTATTTCGACTGACTCGATCAACTGGGCAAAAGAAAGAGGTACCGGTGGAAAAGATGAAACATCAATTACCTCGCAGAATCGCCTCTCCGCGAGAAATGACCTTTTTAAACGCAACCTCAAAACCTGAATGGAGCATTATCAGAAGTTCCCACCAGCGAAGGAAATCCGGCGCCGGGCGTCATTTCTTCAAATCGACAAAGCAGCCAGTCCGGATATGTTGCACTCTACACATTGCAAAGGCGTTCAGCAAGACACAACAACTGGCGATAACCAAAACCTCCGATGTCTATTTCGACAGAGCAACTCCAAATAATTTTATGGCAGCAACAGCATCAGTTCGAGGAAGGTCAAATGTGCTTTGTTGAATCTCTGTTGAGCAGTATGTTGGTGAGTGCGACAAAAACAGTTGGGCTTCCATCTTCTTCCCCAGATGCTGCTGGCAGTTCGATTACTAAATTCAATTCCGACGAATTTTCAAAAGCTGGTTCAGGAAATACAAGGACATGTAACAAAAAAGACTTTGCTCAGTTTTATGATGCACAGAAAACTCGACCGTTGCTGTGGAAACTGGGAACAGCTGAACATGATCAACTCAGAAGTTTAATACTCCCCAAACTCACTCCTTACCGGAACCACAGGTGCAGTAAGTGAATTCGAAGGGATGAAAAAGAATGCTGCAGAGACAACTTCAGGAGCTCGCGCAAATACCGACCCGACAAAAGGACGCAGACAGGGGCCATGACCACTACATTCAGGATGAAATCACCCGGTCGACGTGAATTCGTCAAATTGTGTATCAATGTCACACCAGTTACCCTCCAACTTGATAGAGATTCTGACCTCACTCTGATTTCAAAACGAACCCTGGGATATGATTGGAAGGCCACCGGTGGAATAAACAAACTGCATCGTCCGTAATGCATCTGCTGGAAAACTCAAAATGTCCGGGAAGCTGAACTGTTCCGTAACGTTCAAGGAGATCCACCTCAATGGTACTTCCTACCTCACGAACTATACAGGGCTGTATTGAATTAATGAGCTTCAACTCTTGGACCAATCCCTCAATGCCGTTTGTAACGAAACGGTTGCAGATGGCTGCAATACGTTCAGGAGAACACCACATCCTGACTACTTCGTGGTCACCACGATTATAGCTAAAACGAAGACCAGAGGGAACATATGCGACGCAGCGGCTATTCAGCTCCTGGCGGTAGCTCCGGTGGCCCCCTCACCCCAGTCCATTTTCGTGAATCCTGCCAGAGGTTATAATGTTTTACCCGCAGTCCGAAGCCTTCAGTTTACAGTCCCGGGGTAATGTGGATCGTTCCACTGCTATGCGGAAAGTCAAGAAAGAGGGCCGGCAGAAGGAATGCCACAACAGACACACAGAAGCAAGATACTAGTTCGAAGATATGCTGAATGTTCTCCACGGTGGACGCAGGGTCGAATATTACGTCAAACACAAGGCACAAATCAAACCAAAAGCACGGCCAAGTCGAGGGAACCAACTTCAAACGACAAACTACGGCTTCGTAGGAGAACCACGTCGCATAGTACATCAGAAAGCCGTGATGCACCTCCGACGTAGAGGGTAACCAGATCCCAGATAGGAATGCTCAAAACCCAGGGTGGGCCGACATGCGACAGCACCTCTATGAGCCGTCACAGTTGAGTTCAAAGCAGCGATCAGTTGGACAGTCTTCTCAAAGGGGAGGTGTCACCCATAATATAGTATACAGTGTCTGCCAGTTCCATTGATTTATATGTAAGTATTGGTGATGTACAGCTTGCTTACTGGACTTCGGCTCATGAGCATTGTTTCTGTTTTCCATCCATGGAAATTGTCATGAACACCCGCCTTCGGAGAATCACTGCCCCTGGTGCCTCCATAGCGTGAATGCTACATATCTGGCGACCACGTAAGATGGTCACCACACGCTGGTGGACCTACCACAAAGACCCTGGCTCTACACATGTGCATACATGTCTCCGCTAATAAGTTGCTCAATCACACGGCAGACGCAGCCCCAGACATAGCAACCGCTGCACACGCTCACCAGCCTCACGCACCATACCACAAGTACCGGTCGGTTTACGTAGACCAGGGATTCACGGATTGATACACAGGATAGAGGCTTTTACCCGAGTTTCCCGGGTTGGTTTTGTTCTTGTCGTTCAGCGGCTGTCGTTCACCTGAAAGGCACAAGTGAAAAAAGGGTGCAAGAACATCTGGAAGGTCGTTAACGTATATCAGGAACAGCAGTGGTCCCAGTACGAAGCCTTGAGACCGGCCCTGGAACGATCTACCTGATAGGAACGCCTTGACCCAGTGTAGGATTTTCCCTTGAATCCCGTAAGACTCGAGTTTATGGAGCAGCGGGACGTGTGGGACCCTATCAAATGCTTTTGAGAAGTCGAAAAATATGGATCCGATGTGGTTTTTTTGTCCTTGGCTTGGGTTAAGCTGTCCATAAACAGGAGCATGTTTGTCACGCAAAAGTGGTGTGGGAGAAATCCGTGTTGAGCTGGAGATATCAGGTTGCTGGAAGTAAGATGACCTAGTATAGCTCGCTTCAGAATGTTCCATCACCTTGCACGGCACGCTAGTGAGGCTTGTAGGCCTGTAGCTGCCAGGCGATTGTCGGTCACCAGCTTTGTAGATTGGCGTGACAATCGTTTCCCACCAAGAGGAACACCGGTGGCGATGTTCTCCAAAAAGGGAGCCAGTGTAGTATACATTGTCTGCCAGTTTCACTTATTTATACGTAAGTATTGGTGATGAACAACCTTGCTTACTGGGCTACGGCTCGGAATTTGTTTCTGTTTCCCATCCGCAATTGGACGGATGTGCCACGTTCGGGATACGGACCAAACGAATTCATGCCCTGATTGGTCAGAATGCCAGCCTATCTAGTTCGGGTATCTTTAGCTCGACGACAGTGGTCCACCCGTGGAGATCCTAGCACGACCTTATGGAACGTTCTGTGATTGCCCTATGAAAACAGTTGTAATAATCTTTCTGTGCCGATAAAGGGCTGCCTGAAGCTACCGTGCCTTTTGATGTACCATAGTCGGCCCCAGGAAGCCAGTGATCGGCACAGTGCTGCATTCTTGAGCTACTGAAATTCGTCGAAGTTAAAGAACGGAGCTGCGCTATTTTTGTGCACTTGCTGCAGACGGGAAGAAAAGTGATAGCCGGGCCCACATGATAGCGTGATCTGAATCAAGTTACGTACACCAAAAAGAACTAAAATCCATAATTGAGGCTCTCCATCGGCAACTGGTAGCCACATGGTCCATATGTGTGCACGAATGTCTTTAGGTAGGTGGGCCCTAAGTAACTCAAAGTGAGCGTCTTCCTTGTATCTTGGTACTGGCTATGAATAGACAACCATCTGCACACAACTAAAGAGGTCACTCCCCATTATTCGCACGCACAGCATCGACCACAAATCTACCACCTAAATGTATTTCTTCTGGGATTTGCTTGTCTTGAAAATTCATATCACCTGCTAGGACTACTATGTCCGTCCTTCCTGCCAACCAAGGTAGCCGTGACGAATCTTGATAAAACTCGTTATTTTCAGTGTCAGAGCTGTAGCTTGTTGGAGCGTACACAACTAAGCCAAATAGATACCATTTGCAGCTTCAACGTTTTTTATCTTAATTGAGTCAGACAATCACACAGTGCAAAGTAGACTATTTACTTGGGACGAGTGCAACTCTCACAACGCAGATACCACGAGCCATTACATTAGGGTTACCGGATACCCGAAGAGTGAAGTGTGGAGAATATGAGCTCATCCAAAGAGGACTGAAGAGCACGACTGAGGAGTGGGACTTGTTTGCGTGTTTCAGTGGCAACTTACGTCAACGGATGGAGAAAACAAAGTTTCAGCAGCAAATGCCTGCCACCCAATTCGACATGGAGGGCGCCCACTGGACATTGAAGGCTGCAACGTGGATCAGACCTTTATGCATTGGGAAGATATTGTTTGGATTTATTTTTCTGGACGACTTTTTAGACACGAAAGAGTGGTTAGGAGGGCTGGCAGATGCGTTGGTGGCACTGCACCGTTGGACAGGTGGGGGTGGATGTAAGAGAAGGCAGGTGAGAAAAGAGCTGCCGGGGCAAGTGATGCTTCTATGCTGCTAACGCCGGAGAAACACGTTTCTTTGAGGTACCCAACCTTGAGCCATGGACTAGCAAGTCTGACCAAAAGGCAGTAAGAGGATGAAGAGTTTTCCTTAGGGACTCTGCTTCTATCTTCTTATTAGAGTGTCTGAACCGCGAGATGGCGGCTATTAGAGCTTTCTAGGGGGCCCTTCTGGGAACCACTCACTCAATAGTCCGATCCACTTTGCTGCAGGGGGCGACCTGGCCCGAAGCCGCAGGGAATAAGCAACTACAATTTTACTCACAATCTAGCTGCGTACGGAAGGTGCTTTTTGAGTAGCACCAGACACTGATTTTAAAGGCATTTCGACTGTCTTGAATAATGCATCGACGGCCACGGTCAACCGAAGGGCGATCGAAGTGCGTGGGTTTAGGGCCAGCTCTTTCTCCTCCGTAGAAGGCAAGGTCGTCTTTTTTTGTGGACGCTGTACTGCCTTTACACGCAAATCACAGGGCGTTACGGGCCTAACGCCAGACCGACTGGTAATACGATTACTCGCAGCACCGAAACTATATATTCTTCTTTCCTATTGGCCTACCTGGAAGAGTTGAACATTAGGAAACTTAGTCCCAACCATCATGCACCGCAGGATCATTGCGGTACAGAAGTTTCAGGTTGCGCACACGAACCCCCGGGCTACCCAGGTTGTGGTTCCTACCGGTGGACGTGGATCCAATTCTTGGAGATTTTTTCGGGCACCCTGGATAAGACTGTAGTTAGCACCCGGGCGAAAGCTCTGTGGATCGGTTGACCATTTACTTGTTTCCATCTTCGCCATCCGCAGTTCATTAGCGTCCAGAGCAGACAGATTATCACGTCTGAGGTACGTTTTTCCGGCGTGTAACGAAGTTGGTGCACTCGTGACGTGCTTTTACCTGCTTTATGTCTGACAAATTTGATTTGGTAAACCAGGAAGCGGACTGTCGACAAGCGGTTTAGCTCTCGGAACATCCCAAGCAACCCCGTCATCTTTTCCAGTGACCAGTGTGAGCAGACCCTCCATTCTCTGAAGCTTGCGATTTGCTTGAATATATGCTCTTCAGGGTATACTTCCAAATCCTTAGGCCCTTGCATCTCAGCAAGGGGCATGCCGATCCGCCATCTTCAAAGAACCACTACAGGCCAGCGTTATCTTTGTAGGCGGACTCCATAACTCTCCACGGCTAACCAATTCTGCACTGATAGCGAGCGCGCGGATGCAGCATAGCTGTGCCAACTTTGTTCATTGCAGTCTCTCGTACATCTCCAATACAATCAAGTATATATTTGAGGTCGCTAGTGCGCACAAGCAGGCGACGAATACAACAGCGTAAGGGGATTTCCCAAACATCAGATAGCAAGGATCCTAAGGGACAGACTGAGGGCTTTATGGGACACCGAAAAATTGGGAAATGGAGAGGTCTTTCGCTGCCAGAAACAGCTGGGCCCCACATCCACTGATGCGGTCGACTCGCCTTGGAAATGCAACGGTCAATATAACGATAGGTGAAAAAGGGTGGCTCAATAATTCACTCGCAAAATCGTCGGCTGCAATGCTGGACCGAACACTTTAAAGAACAGTTGAGATGGCTTCCTGTAAAACAGCCTCCAGGGATGTGGCAAGACTGCGTAGGATAGAACCATAACCTCATGCTTGCGGTTGAGCCTATCGAAGTGTTAGAAACAGTTATCAACCTGAGTAGCTGTATCCGTCCGACGGCAACGCGAAAGGTGTCGTTACCATCAGGGTTGGTAAAGACAACGAAGCTCTCGCGGACTTGCATCACCTGTGGCGTGGGTGTGACATGAGCTTATCCGTCAAGTATCGAGTGTAAAAAAACTTCGGTGCACTCCGTATTATTATGGGGGTCAGGAACCTAGTCCTGCGCGCTGAAAACGTCAAGACTTTCAGTGTTTGACCGGGGGTGTTTTCGGATCATTGTTTGGCGAATCCCTAATTCCGAAGAACGTCGAATGATTTTTCGAAAAATGGATTGCCAACGTTCAATAAACCGATCACACAACATAGTTGGAGCCTTGATTTTACCGGCCCACATAGATACTGGCCAAACAGTAGAGATGACTTGGAGCGCCCACAGCTGTGCATGACAATGCAATTGGCAGTCAGATTAGGACACTGATCAGCGTCGCATATAGGCACTGGCCTGGCAGTTTCAGAAACTAGTCAAGGTAGGCGATATCGCGTACAGTTGTGAGCAGGGGTCCATCGTTCGCCATTAGATCATGTAGATGTGCATAGTTTAGGCCTCGTATTCATCGGTTGGAATAAATACTGGCCAGCTGTTTATCGTAGGTAGAAAAGATAAGCGACAACGCGTACATTTCCGAGTGCGACGGTTAATCAACACCGCACATGGACACGGAACTAGCAGATACGATAAGTATCCAGGTGAGGCGGCGTCGGATACAGCAATGGGTATGACAGGCCATCAGATTAGGCTATCAAGCATAGTTGAGACCTTATTTTTACCGGCCTGCATGGATATTGGCCTGCTGTTTAGCAAAGGCAGCAAGGGTAAGCGGCAGCGTGTATGGTTATGGGTATGGAAGACCGCCCTTGACCATTGGATCATTTTACTGTCAATAGGTTAGGTCCCATAACAAGCGTTGCACATTGACGCGAGCCTAGCAGTTGCGATAAATATTCGAGATCAGTGGCAACGCGTAGAGTTGTGAGTGTAAAGGCCGCGTTGGTCATTGGATTGGGCTACCGATCATAGGTGGGGACCCATAATCAGCCTCGCCCAAAGACATGGGCCCAGCGGTCACGATAAGTAGTCGAGGTGAGTTACAACAGCTACCGTCATCATGAGGACCACTTTATGACGGTCGCCACCTATAGAGCGTCATATTCGTAATAGGAATGACGCCTGCGGCTGTCTCGTGACGCTGTATTATCGACAGACTAGTCATGCATATCCGGGAAAGGAGATCATCCACAGAGATGGCCTCGCATCGCCACTGAACAGTTCGTGCTGTTGTCTAACAACGCTGCACCTAATGAAAGTTGAGGTCCACGAGGAAATATTGTGTGACCAGGTTCGACGAATAAAAAATATTTCCCGGTTATAATCGCATTAGTTAAATCTGAGGAGTGTACAGCATACAAACGTCAACAACCGGTCTTTGTGGGTGAAATTTACGTTGGATATTCTTCAGAGGTTTTTTTATTCCTAAAGAACACCGAAGAACGCCAAAATGTGCTACAGTGCCATTTCGTGTTTCATTCGCGTAAACCGGTAAAAAACGCGAATCGGTCGTAGTTCACGACCTAGAAATTTCGCTCTCTTAAGCAAAATGCTATAAGCGAGATATTACCGAAAGGTGCAAATGGATCAGACCAACTTTCCGTTGAATTCACAACCTCAAAAACCCTACAAGTTCGGTGAAAATAATTTAGGTACGCAAATAACCAGCAGTTTTTGTGGTACTTCTAGACATTGTCGTTTAAGGTGCCCGCTTGCGAAGCCGTTTGTAATATTTGCGTTAAGTGAGGTCATTTTCGCCGCATGTGTTGTTCAAAAAATACCACCAAGTTGCATACAAATTGTACAGCGAAACCCAGTTTACCGTGATTAGTCACTACAGCGGCACCTACCTGCCTGGCACCCACCATCGCGACTATCGAAGTCAATGGCTTCGCTCCTCGTGCTCTGGTCGATATGGGAAGTTCTTGTAGTTTCATCAATTTTAACTTCGTGAAAATGCATGATTGGAAAATTTACATAATTTCCTCGGTCGTCACAATGGCACCTGCATCACTATCCCGTTGAATGGCCAGTTAGCCTAGTGTTTCTTTCCTCTACATTTGAAGACTGAGCTGAAGCCACGTGTAATGCCACAACTCTGTACCGATGTTGTAATCGGACAGGATTTCCTTGGTCTATACAACGAGGCAGAAATTTCTTTCGGCAGGCCTCGTGATGCGTTCGTCATATGCGGCCCAACGACAGTGAACGCTGAGTCACCATCACTTTTCGTCTACTTGCCTCCAGCTTGCAAGCCTGTCGCAAACAAATCAAGGCGGTATCAACCATACGACGAAAAGTTCATCTGTGCCAAAGTTGACCGCTTATTGCAAGAAGGCATCATCGAGCTGTCAACCTCTCGCTAGAGGGCACAGATTTTGGCTATCCAGACCGCCAGTCACAAACGCCGGATTGTTATTGACCGTAGCCAATCTTCCACGCTTAGGCGAAATAACTGAGGAAATTTTTGCACTAGATATTTTGTATGCTCATCATCAAGTTCATATCTCTGCATCTGACAACATTTTTACATCTGAAACATGTGGTGGCCTGTTTCAGTTTCTCACATACCCTTCGGTATCATAAACAGTGTAGCATGTTTTTCAGTGAACTATTGACAATATCGTTGCGACTGAAAGGTTGAAAAGTACGTATGCCTACATGGACAATGTGGCTATTTGTGGCAATACGCAAGATGAATACGACCACAATCTCCAACCATTTTTGAGAACTACGAGGAAGTATGGATCACGCTGAACGATGATAAAACCGTCATTGCTTCAAAAGTCATCCGCCTCCCAGGTAATGAGGTTTCAGAGGCTGTCATAAAGCCGGACTCTGAACGCATTGAACCTGTCCATCAGTTTTTCCTGCGTACTACCAAGGAAATGCAACTCATCATCGGCGCGTTCGCGTACTGCACCCGTTGAATATCTTCGTTTTCTGGCAAAATCAAGAAAATGATAAAGAATAAGACGTTTTGCCTAGCTGCCGATGTCGAAGTAGCCTTTGACAACCCAGAATTAACTAGAAAATGCCAAGCTGATCACAACAGATTGCAACGAGCCTTTGATGCTTGAAACGGATGCCCCTGATGTGGCTATAGACAAACCTCTCAGCCGAAACCCTCAGCCAGTGGTCTTTTTCTTGAGGACACGCTATTGGGGCAAGAAGAATCCCTCTGGCAACGGAAGAGAGACCTACGCTATCTTGAAATCCATCAGAAAACGGCGGCACCGTCTATTTGGAAGAACCTTTAAATTGATCGCAGATCAGGGTTCATTCATTTATGGCGGGAGAGATTAAGATAAGATGAAAAACGACAAAATAAAATGCTGGAGGACTGAGTTGTCCGAGTACAAGTATGATGCCATATACCAACCTGGCAAGGACAAACATGTAGCAGAAAATCTGTCACAAAAAGTATGTGTTTTCTGGATAGCAATAACCAACTCGGAGAGCTCTGTAACTCCCTCTGCCACACCGGCATAACTCGTACGTTTCAATTTTGCGTTGTAACAATATTCCCTACTCCGTCGGCGATGTCAAGCGCGCTATTTTCTCTTGCAACTTGTGTGCCCAACTGAAGCTCAATAAAGTGACACAAACTTTTGAGCTCCTGAGTTTGGATTTTAAATGTTCACATCCATCCAATACACATCCGCTACTTGCAACAATTAACGCGTCTTTAGATTCCCATTTGCACCTGCATGTGCGGATATAACTTCACAAATCTTCTGTTTGTTCGAATGTCATACCATATCTATTCCGACAGAGGCTCATCGTTCATGTCTTCTTAGGAGAATGTTGTTGCTACGCGTCATACATCATACATACATCATCATACATAATCCAGTGTAACGGTCAAGTTTAGCGTCTCAGTGGTACCCTCTGGAAAACAGCATGCTTAGCGCTAAAACCTCACAATCTTCCGCTTTACCATGGGGAGTCCGTACTTCCCGTTGCTCTACACAGTCTCTGATCATTGTTGTGTGCGTTCGCTAACTGTGCTCCACACACATGTTTGTTCCAATACGCACATCGCTCAACATTTGAAATATCTTTGTCGTATTGGTTGACCTGCCGTCGCATTTCTGCTGCAACGATGCGATAGGTCATCCGAGCATCAATCACTTGTAGAAGTCGACCTTCTGAACTGCAACCCACACTACGCACACATTGCTTATCTGGACTGAAGAGTCGAAACCATGTCCTTTCGCCTTCTTGCTGTTGCGACATAGGATAAAAATGACGACGTTCTTGACGTATCTGAATCCGGTAGGAAACAAACATCCAGATGTGACTGAAACCACCGATCGTCATCCTGGGGCTCTCATGCATCTGAAACCTCTTCGGTGCCGCTCTCCGAAGAGCAACCGAGTTATTCTGAACAGTTCTAGAACAGCAGTGACGTGCTGATACTTACAGTTTGAGATGCAGACTAACCTGACTCAATGTAGCCCACCCTATATGCGTCAGCAAATATGTGTCCATCCAAAGAGTGTGATGATTTTTGTACGCTGCTTATTATATTTACCCTATGTAGTCGCACTGAACCTTCGTATGTACATTCCAACTCAGCCACGCTTGCTCTTACACAACTAAAACGTTATTTACACTCGATAATTCGGATGCTGTTCTAACTCGCTCTTGAGCTCATTCCAAACGTTCCACGCAAAACCACGCAAAATTTGAAAGCGAGCCAAAGGAGATCGAACGATAACTGTGCGGCCAAGTACGAACGCCACTATTAGCAATGTCAGCTGCGCTGGCCATTGCCGTCTCCTAGGTTAAGGACCTCAGACAAGACGCATTAATGTTTAGTGACATTGCCAGACATGGCCCACTCGCGCTTCAATGGCGCCCGCGCATTCAGGCTCATACCTTGGAAGTGCAGATCCCTTCCAAATCTCTACTTAAACGTTTACTAACGACCCTGTATTTACGCACCGATTACATCAACTGCCACCAGCATCCGATATCTCCAAAATATCGGCGAACGACAGGTTTTGGAAAGCTGGATTCGAATCGCGCTAATACGCGGGATCCAGTAGGGACCAGCATTCTGTCACAGCAACTATTTTAGATTATCTTAACTGTACAGATAGTTGACCGAGATGATGGACTAACCGTCAATAACGAAGGCTGTAACCACACCACGTTCAGAAGCCCACTTAGCAAGTCCGATAATTTGATAGTCACCCATGACTGCCAACCCCGGCTCCAGAACTTATGAGGTGGGTAAAGAATCGCTCAACAAAAGCACAACAGCTTTCTTGCGAACAAGCAACCGTACAACCATGAGTATAGTGGGGGTACTTGAAGGGAACTAATGATTTCTGGGTTTGGTTTCAACGAGAATCTGTAGAATTCATGTTCACACGACTCTGTTCTGAAGAATCATGTTCACGTTACTGCGCGACCATTCTGATGAGTCCACACAAAGGGAGGAAGCGTTGGACTTGCGTCTGCTTATATCGGCTCTCATAAATAGTGTATACCCAACGGTCGTGCCGAGCTTTGAACCCAGCACATATGACATGCGAGGTGACCAATTCTTAATTAGCGCACGCTGGATACTTCCGAATTTTTATGTCTGAGTGATTGGCTTGTCAAGCTTCTAGGACACGCCTTAGCCATGGAACATCGACTACCACTGCTGATTAGCCCTTAAACATCAAACCGATAGACGAATTTCTCAACTCCGTTGCGTGGCGGCACGTTGTAGTCGAATTTGGTGGAGCTAGCAATTCGAGCAGATTCCTAGACGGACACCCCAAAGTTCCGCTAAACAGCACGTTGAAGGAAGGATCCCTTAACACACAGTTTTGGTATTTGATGATGTTTATTATAAAATATCAGATCTCTACACGCAGTCCCAATTTTGTTGGAAGTTTTTAAATGTACTTGGGGTTCAACGTGAGCACGGCACCAGTGTTTTAATGGCTACCAATGGCTTCGCACGATGCTTCCGTAAACACGAAGAAAAAGCTGTGAAAAGCTGTTTCTCAACGTGTTTTATTCTTCATTCTATCTGAAAATAGCGTCAAGACTAAATAACGATAACTACGCCCCATATTTTCTGCGCAAACTCACAATGGAGCAGACATTCGCGACCCGAATTGGAAAACGTTTCCTATGATCGCAGCAAGCGTCCCTCTAAACGAAGCCGAGGACTTCATTACATCTGTGAATTTTTTATTTTTAATTATGGTCGGCACACGCTACCTCGAGTGCACGGCAAGTTTTATCCTCACCGGTATACCGAAACACTGATTGTGCCACTGGATAAATTAACATTTTTATGGGCAGTACAGGCTTACAGCACAAAAGCGTGGCCAGCGTTTTAAATTCCTTCCATAAATTTAGCCGATTGTGACGGTCTCGTGGACGAGTGTAACATGGTCATCCGGGAAATACCAGGGATATGAACTACGAGCAAGCCATCAGACTGGGTGTGGCAGTCGCCGAAACGTCACCGTGACGTCGTACATGACTTCGTGGACATCTCCGTACATGGACATTTCGGGTGTTGGCATTCTGCTAATGATTTTCCAAGAAATTGTTACAAATTAAGACCAGCATGGATCAGCAATTTTTTGAGTCCATTGAGGCGGTACGGAGGTTCACTGCTGCCCACCAAACGGACCATGAGACAGCTCTGGCTGCATTAGGGACTGCAAAATAGGAAACAAATTCAAAAAGATCTGTTGCAGAGTACCACCTTGTGAGTGAGATTGCGGCTCCAAATAGCGGGAGGCCGAAATGTTAAAACTACTGCAAGGAGAAGACACAGCTTGGTTTACAAAACAGTAGCCGCTATTCGGTTACAGATTATAGGCATCCGGCAGAATCGAACGGATGTGTACGTATATCACTATGAGGGTTGTGCATTGGCTTAGATGTGTTCAAACAAGGTAGCCCTGAACCTGCAGGGATATGGGTCGCCTAGTCGTGCGTCCGATTTATTCCGATGCACAGCTGCAAGAAAATGAGTACACTAATATATTTCGGGCGTAGACAGGCGCATTATCTTTGAGATTAAACTGGCACGAAGGATTTCTTTTGAACCATGTTCGGAGTCTTGCTGACGGGAAAAATTTGTTCAAACTGGTAGAAAGGCTTTTGTTCAGTAGTCGGCCAGTATTACTGTTCTAAACGAGAGGCTAATGGTAACGGGTTTTTTCCCAACCATAGCGGTGACGGCGTTTGCTCCTTCCTTGTTTGAATGCTTTATAATGAACTTGTCGGATAACCCGTTTTATCTCAGGACGTTAATGAGAGTTCGGATTTCGTGTTCCAGCGCGCCCTCAGAGCCTTTTCAGGGCGATTTTCTTCGCTTGATTAGCTAGACTATGGATGAAGTTCCGTTTCTCTTTTAGTGGCACAAAGCTGCTAAAATTCAATGTGTTGCCCGGACCGAGCACGTTTTTGGTGCACTAATCGTTTCAGTATACCATCCTGGTGCCGTTCAAGGACAACATCTAGGACGTGAAGAAGTTGTCGGTCTCTCCTTCCAAAGTGCATCAAATGGCGGTGTGATCATTACTGAACTGTTTTTGGAGCAATTCCAACTCGGATTCATTTTTAACAATAGCAAATATGTTTTCTACATATCGACAGCATTATTGCATATTCTCTATGCTAGCCTTTAAGGGGCCATTTTCGAGTTTACTCGTGAAAATATCGGCTAACACTGGACCCAGTGATGAGCGTATGACAACGTCATCAATTTGACGGTAGAGCATGCCGTTGAACTGTATTTGCATATTCAGTGTGCATCGGAGGAGTTCCCACAATTCGTTGACTGGAATTGGCACCTGAAAGCTGTCTGCTTCTGTGTAGTCACATGGGTAGTTAAAACTTTCAGTTAAACGGACGTTAGTGAACAGTAAAGTCACGTTCAATGAGTACCCGAACCAATCTTTCAGTTCAGGTCCTCTATTGGATCAACGAATCGAAATGTATCTCTCAAGCTGTATTGACGCCTTTGTCGTCGTATTGGTTCAAGCATTTTGGCAAGCCACTGCGGATTAGGTGATGGGATCAGTCTTTGCGGCAACTAGGCTTATGAATTTTCGGCAAGCCGTACAGGCGAGGCCTTGTTGAACTTTTTGGTTTAGCTTTTTCGTAGGTTATATTAGAGATCACACCGTTCGCCTCAAGGCGTTTCACGCGTATTGTAGCTCTTATTATGTTGCTCTATTGTAAGTGTTTAATCTATGTCGTTGGCTGTTTGACTGAACTTGGTTGTGCCACCCAGAATGTTCGTTTATACTCAATTCTGTTCATCACGACTATCCCGGTCACTATATCGAGATGGATTTTGATGAGGTTGTCACAAGTACGTAGCTCTCTCAATGGATCTGTGTTTCTTTGTTACCAGGTATGGACGTCCAACCTTATAACGAGCGTATTGGTAAGAGAAATTGACAGCGTCCGATTTGAAAGGCTCTAGGTTGGTGGTACTAATTGAGGTTAGTTGTCAGAGTTGAACGTAGAGACTTTCAAATTGTGTCTCGATACTGTCGCCGCAGGCTATTGACCCACCCAAATTGAGTTCGCCAAAACTATAGGGTTTTCGAAGTTGCTATTTTAATGGGGAGTTAGTATAATCAATTTGCAACTTCCCGTGACATGTTGCACATAGCATTTTGTTTAAGTGAGCGAAATGTCAAGGTCGTTGACCATCGCCGATTTGCATTTTTTACCGGTTTACGCGACATACAACACGAAATCGCACTTTAGTACATTTTGGCGTTCTTCGGTGATCCTGAAGAATAAAATAACATCTTAAGTGCAAATGCCACCCTATAGGATCAGTCGTAGGCGTTTGTTTGCTTTAGATACCTCAGATTTAACAAATGGGATATTTTTGTTCGGCGAACCTGTTCACAACACATTTTCCTCTTGGATCTCATATTCCAATGCGATGGCAGTGCGAGGGACATCTGTGGATGAGCCCCTTTCCCAGATATGCATAACCAGCTTGTAGGTAATACTGTTACGAGATGGCTGTGGGCGTGACATCTTAACGACCAACGGCTGCCCATCATACTCGTAACTGAAGTTGAGACCGCCTACATTGGATGCTTGTCGTAATTGCAAGACATGTGTCTATGTGAGACGCTGAGTATAAAGCTGACGGTCTAACATACCCTTAAATATACGCGATGCCGCTTATCTTCGCTACCTACAGTAAGCATCAATCCAATATATAGGCTGACAGGTAAAAATAAGGACTCAATTATGGGTGATAGCTCTACCTGACAGCCTGCTGTACACACAACTGTACTCGAAGTCACCTAACTTATTCATTGCATCACTGATACAAGCTTAATTGGTAGTCGCTCCATTTTTCACTTTCTTAAGATCCACTTCACGGGACAAGGATTCTGAAAAGGAGAATGGGCAGGCAATCAATCTTCGGAAACAGCATTTAAGCGTTTGGATGTAATGGAATTTTATTTGTTTGCTTATCTAGTGGTTCATAATTCCCATTACCGGGATGAGGGATAAATGTGTAGTCGTTGCGGATTGCCATGGGTTCATTGATTCGGCATTTGAGGCCTTCGAGTTACAATCACATGAATTCCTGTTCATCACGGCATGCTCCAGGCTATCTGAGTGATGCACGCGCCTCTTCAAACGCCCGTTGGCGTTCTCCAGGCGGTTGTTGGTCACATTCCCAAAACGTACCAAACCACGTTGTGCAGGAATAGCCCACTTTACAGTGATGAGGAGCCAGTGGGCTGTCAAATAAGAGACAAAACTGGGATCTGTTCTCCTCAGGATCCGCAAATCGTGGCGAAATCTACGCGATTAATGTTTGGTGCAGTTACTTACTCAGCTGCATTATCAAAGCGAGCCATGCGGTGGAATATGTGCCGACTGCGGTTGGAAATTGTTTGCAAAAGTTACACCAAAGCAATGAAACGTACTTGCTTCCGGAGGGCTTGCCGTGCGTAAAAATAGCACACCATTATATCGCAGACAAATACAGCTTTGGCAACCCGCATCTGTGAAGTCATTTTGTCCATGACGAACAATTTGACTGCATATTGTCCACCCATCATATCCTTGAACAAGCTGAACAGCTTGCACAATGGCTCAAAATGCTCGCTTCCGATAAATGCATACATTACTGGTACAACGATATCCATGCCATCTGTCACAAGGAATGTATAAAGCTTGTACCTTAACAGCGAACGTCAGGGTCTCTAAATTAATTTACCCAAGACGGTTAGTACAGTGTGTAGCATGAACGTTTACGACGTCCGGGAAACGTCTAAAGAGTGCTATCTGCTGCGTTCGAGAAAAGCACAGGTGACTATATCTGCCACCCTCCGATTCCACCAGCAGCACACAACCGCACTCTTGAAACTTGGCTATGATGGATGACATGTCATCTAAGAAACCAACTAAAAGCTAAGCAACGACCTACTTAACAATGGGGGTTGGCATTTGACGCGATAGTTACGCACATCCTTGATAGTGAGTACATTTCCAAAGTGGTCGGCGACGTACTGCCGAATCTCCGATGGCGGAGCACCGTATTTCAAAAGGGTACAGCACTCCTTTAATTCATCATTTGTCAGTCGCTGGTTGATGGGGAGCCTGTCAAAAATAAACTTGCTGCGTGTATGGTTGTGCTCCAGGTAGTAGGAAGTAACCCTCAAGCAGTCATGGTACCGGCGAACATGGAACCTTGCCGGAAAGTCAGTACGACGTGTGCCACCGCGTACACACAATCAACCATGAACTTACATGCAGATGCAGTGGAGTTTCAACGCCGCAGGCTATTGATACGCCGAAATTGAGTTCGCTGAAACTATAGGGTTTTCGAAGTTGCAATTTTTATGTGAAGTTAGTCTAATCAATTTGCACCTTTCCGTGACATGTTAACGTAGCATTTTGTTTAAGTGAGCGAAATGTCAAGGTCATTGACCATCGCCGATTTGCATTTTTTGCCGGTTTACGCGACGTACAACACGAAATCGCACTTTAGCATATTTTGGCGTTCTTCGGTGTTCCTAAAGAATAAAAATGACATACTAAGAGTATTTAATACAAATGCCACACTATGGGACCAGTCTCAGGCGTTTGTTTTGCTTTAGACACCTCCGATTTAACAAATGGTATATTTTTGTTCGGTGAACCTGCGCACAACACATTTTCCCCATGGATCTCGTCTTCCATAAGTGCAATAAAGTTAGATAGCAGTACGAACTTGCAGTGGCAGTGCGAGGGACACCTGTGGGTGATCCTATTTCCCAGATATGCATAGCTAGCTTGTAGATAATACAGTGCTTCCAGAATGCTGTGGGTGTCTTTCCTATTATAACTGTGACGTTCTATAGATGATGACCACCAATCATGAAGCGGTCACCACGATGTCGGTAGCCTCCTCGACTACCTATTGTAGCTGCTGAATCCGTGTCTATGTGGGACGCTAATTAGGGTTCCCCACATATGCGCGGCAGCCCAATCCAATGAGCAACGACGGCCCGGTGTACTCGTATCTCTACTAGTTTTCACTCATCTCGAATACTTGATGTAACTGCTAGGCTCGCGTTTATGTGCAACGTTGATAATGGGACTGCACCTATGCAGAGTAGCATAATCCGATGGTCAATGACGGTCTTGTATACCGTTAACTGTACGCGATCTTGCTTGTCTTCGCTAGCTACAGTAAAC
>NW_008752299.1:42263-50434 GCF_000715545.1 Opisthorchis viverrini
CCGTTGAACTGTATTTGCATATTCAGTGTGCATCGGAGGAGTTCCCACAATTCGTTGACTGGAATTGGCACCTGAAAGCTGTCTGCTTCTGTGTAGTCACATGGGTAGTTAAAACTTTCAGTTAAACGGACGTTAGTGAACAGTAAAGTCACGTTCAATGAGTACCCGAACCAATCTTTCAGTTCAGGTCCTCTATTGGATCAACGAATCGAAATGTATCTCTCAAGCTGTATTGACGCCTTTGTCGTCGTATTGGTTCAAGCATTTTGGCAAGCCACTGCGGATTAGGTGATGGGATCAGTCTTTGCGGCAACTAGGCTTATGAATTTTCGGCAAGCCGTACAGGCGAGGCCTTGTTGAACTTTTTGGTTTAGCTTTTTCGTAGGTTATATTAGAGATCACACCGTTCGCCTCAAGGCGTTTCACGCGTATTGTAGCTCTTATTATGTTGCTCTATTGTAAGTGTTTAATCTATGTCGTTGGCTGTTTGACTGAACTTGGTTGTGCCACCCAGAATGTTCGTTTATACTCAATTCTGTTCATCACGACTATCCCGGTCACTATATCGAGATGGATTTTGATGAGGTTGTCACAAGTACGTAGCTCTCTCAATGGATCTGTGTTTCTTTGTTACCAGGTATGGACGTCCAACCTTATAACGAGCGTATTGGTAAGAGAAATTGACAGCGTCCGATTTGAAAGGCTCTAGGTTGGTGGTACTAATTGAGGTTAGTTGTCAGAGTTGAACGTAGAGACTTTCAAATTGTGTCTCGATACTGTCGCCGCAGGCTATTGACCCACCCAAATTGAGTTCGCCAAAACTATAGGGTTTTCGAAGTTGCTATTTTAATGGGGAGTTAGTATAATCAATTTGCAACTTCCCGTGACATGTTGCACATAGCATTTTGTTTAAGTGAGCGAAATGTCAAGGTCGTTGACCATCGCCGATTTGCATTTTTTACCGGTTTACGCGACATACAACACGAAATCGCACTTTAGTACATTTTGGCGTTCTTCGGTGATCCTGAAGAATAAAATAACATCTTAAGTGCAAATGCCACCCTATAGGATCAGTCGTAGGCGTTTGTTTGCTTTAGATACCTCAGATTTAACAAATGGGATATTTTTGTTCGGCGAACCTGTTCACAACACATTTTCCTCTTGGATCTCATATTCCAATGCGATGGCAGTGCGAGGGACATCTGTGGATGAGCCCCTTTCCCAGATATGCATAACCAGCTTGTAGGTAATACTGTTACGAGATGGCTGTGGGCGTGACATCTTAACGACCAACGGCTGCCCATCATACTCGTAACTGAAGTTGAGACCGCCTACATTGGATGCTTGTCGTAATTGCAAGACATGTGTCTATGTGAGACGCTGAGTATAAAGCTGACGGTCTAACATACCCTTAAATATACGCGATGCCGCTTATCTTCGCTACCTACAGTAAGCATCAATCCAATATATAGGCTGACAGGTAAAAATAAGGACTCAATTATGGGTGATAGCTCTACCTGACAGCCTGCTGTAAACACAACTGTACTCGAAGTCACCTAACTTGGCTATTCAGCGTCATACTCATACTTACTCGATGCCGTTTATGTTTGCTACCTTCAGTAAACGTCGCAACTGTATTTGACGTAACCTACGTGACTACCTATAGTAACTGCCAAGCCCGCACACATGCTCGTAGCTAACCATAATGCCCCGACAACACATAATAGACTAACCCAACGATCAACGGTTGTCATCACCTGTCAAAATGCAATCACCACCCAATTTGATAGCGCACTCCAAACTCCTACTATTGAGTGTACCCCCTCGACCACTCCCTCCATTACCCGAAACAATGAGCTGTCGTTCACCTCGAATACTTAGCGTAACTGCTATTCGCGACGCAGATAATGGGGCCTCACCTATGCACGGCAACGTAATACAGTGGCCAACCACGGCGCCCCATACTCATAACTCCACGCGTTGATGATGCGCCCGCCATGAATTTACGAAGACACCATTGGCAAATTGCATTTTATTCATTGACATCACTGATACAAGCTTAATTGGTAGTCGCTCCATTTTTCACTTTCTTAAGATCCACTTCACGGGACAAGGATTCTGAAACGGAGAATGGGCAGGCAATCAATCTTCGGAAACAGCATTTAAGCGTTTGGATGTAATGGAATTTTATTTGTTTGCTTATCTAGTGGTTCATAATTCCCATTACCGGGATGAGGGATAAATGTGTAGTCGTTGCGGATTGCCATGGGTTCATTGATTCGGCATTTGAGGCCTTCGAGTTACAATCACATGAATTCCTGTTCATCACGGCATGCTCCAGGCTATCTGAGTGATGCACGCGCCTCTTCAAACGCCCGTTGGCGTTCTCCAGGCGGTTGTTGGTCACATTCCCAAAACGTACCAAACCACGTTGTGCAGGAATAGCCCACTTTACAGTGATGAGGAGCCAGTGGGCTGTCAAATAAGAGACAAAACTGGGATCTGTTCTCCTCAGGATCCGCAAATCGTGGCGAAATCTACGCGATTAATGTTTGGTGCAGTTACTTACTCAGCTGCATTATCAAAGCGAGCCATGCGGTGGAATATGTGCCGACTGCGGTTGGAAATTGTTTGCAAAAGTTACACCAAAGCAATGAAACGTACTTGCTTCCGGAGGGCTTGCCGTGCGTAAAAATAGCACACCATTATATCGCAGACAAATACAGCTTTGGCAACCCGCATCTGTGAAGTCATTTTGTCCATGACGAACAATTTGACTGCATATTGTCCACCCATCATATCCTTGAACAAGCTGAACAGCTTGCACAATGGCTCAAAATGCTCGCTTCCGATAAATGCATACATTACTGGTACAACGATATCCATGCCATCTGTCACAAGGAATGTATAAAGCTTGTACCTTAACAGCGAACGTCAGGGTCTCTAAATTAATTTACCCAAGACGGTTAGTACAGTGTGTAGCATGAACGTTTACGACGTCCGGGAAACGTCTAAAGAGTGCTATCTGCTGCGTTCGAGAAAAGCACAGGTGACTATATCTGCCACCCTCCGATTCCACCAGCAGCACACAACCGCACTCTTGAAACTTGGCTATGATGGATGACATGTCATCTAAGAAACCAACTAAAAGCTAAGCAACGACCTACTTAACAATGGGGGTTGGCATTTGACGCGATAGTTACGCACATCCTTGATAGTGAGTACATTTCCAAAGTGGTCGGCGACGTACTGCCGAATCTCCGATGGCGGAGCACCGTATTTCAAAAGGGTACAGCACTCCTTTAATTCATCATTTGTCAGTCGCTGGTTGATGGGGAGCCTGTCAAAAATAAACTTGCTGCGTGTATGGTTGTGCTCCAGGTAGTAGGAAGTAACCCTCAAGCAGTCATGGTACCGGCGAACATGGAACCTCTCGGACAATTAGTACGACCTATGTTGCAACGTATACACAGTCAACCATTAACTTACTGGGTGCGACGAATTCCACGGCTTCTGCGTCGTCTGCAGGGATATCTGCTGCAACTCTAGGAGGCTTTTTCATACACAAGTATTGAATTGCTGCTCTTTTTGGAGTCTATACGGACGAAAACAACGAAATGTTACGTCTGGTACTTTTTCAAAGCGACTTGAAATGCATTGAACGAGAAAAATCTTTGACGAGCTCAGTTCTCCACAAAATCATTCTCCGCATTCACGCGCTCGGCCATAGCAGCCATTTAAAATATGAATATCGCGGGTCTTGAATATCGTGTGGATTGAGTAGATTTAAGCAACTTTCAACAAAACTGCGGCCGTTTGGGAGGATCACATACGCCCGAAAAATTGCCATCAAATGTTAAAACTTTATGTTAAAGTTTTCCTCCTTCCAACCACGGTTTCAGAGAAATTTTCGGCGTGCGTCTAGCCCACGGCAGTTTCAACTGGGTTACACCATTAAAATATGAATATCGCGGGCCTTGAATATCGTGGGGATTGAGTAGGTCTAAACAACTTTCAACAAAACTGCGGCTGCGTGAGGAGATCTTAACGGCCCGAATAATTATCATCAAATGCTAACGTTACGAACCAAGTTTTACGAGAAATTTTGGGTGTGCGTCTAGCCGTCGGCGCAACTGTCGTTGTGGCGAGGGTACAAAATTTGGGCCCTAGCGATGGACATTAGATCAAAGTGGAGTCAACGGACAAAGTGGACATATTATGCAGATACATTTCGGAGGTTTCTTGAAAAAGAGATTGTGGATCGTAGTCGTCGAGACTTGTATTCAACACAGTTCGTTTCTTAGCTGATTCTTTTTCCGAAATGTCACGAATGTACTGAGTAAACTCCGTACGTTCGTCATTTGTTAGGTCATTGACATATTTGTCTTTGGCTGATTTGTCACTGCATTTCCGCTGCTTGGGTGCCGTAGGTGTTCAGGTGACTCCTGGCCTGTTTTAATAATAGTGATGTTTATTACTAACCTGTCGGTGGAGTGCCATCAGACATAATCTTAAGGTTGCAGGATGACTGACAGGGATTGTGGTTCGCGGGGTTTGGAAAAAGGGACAAATTCATAGGTGGTGGGCATTGTTCGATGCAGGCGTGGCCACCACTTAACTGGCACGGGCGGGAAAACACAAGTTACTATGCGTTTTTGGGGAGAATATCGAACAGGGGCTCTCAACTGCAAAACCTTTGCGAGTAGATTAAAAACTTTCGCGCCAAAATGTTGAATTTTGTTGCTTATGTGCTCAATTTAAAAACCATCCTAATCTACTCTCATATTTTTGAAGCTCACCAAATTTCATTGTCCACTGAAGCAATCATCCCTTCGGCTGAAAAATCTGATGGAATAATTTCCCAGCATCGCTGAGACCTGAAAATGCCCAGATGAGACTCAAAAGTTTGAAATGGTACTCTGAACTCAGTTTGCATTGGTCTATCTGAGACGCGTCATAGCTTCCGTAAATTCAATTCCCTTGTGCGAATACTGAGCGCTGATCAGATCGTTAGTTTCGAAGGTGACGGACAAAACACAGAGCGAGGGCGGCCAAAACATAAGACATCCTGCCTGACGCGTAACGAGAGTGTGTAGATGGTAAAAAATGAGGAACCAGAACATCAGATCTGGTAAAGCAGCAGAGTTGGTGTCATCCAGCCGGTAAAACTGAACTAAAACTGAAACCAGTGCTGAGGTCTCGTGGCCTTGGGCTGTTGGGCTCATGAGCAGGGGCACAAAAAGTGTACCTCGGGATGATGAAGTGAAGGGATTAGCAAAGCAGCTAAATGGTGATAAAGACCTCAGAATCATGGTGTAGGGTGGAACTGCAGGGACTCACCAGCGTTGATGGAACGAGAGGGCGAGAGGGTACGGTGGAGAGTGGGAAAAGAATAGTTGTGGGCTTGCTATCAAATTAGGTATGGCAGTGTCGTGCCATCACTGGCCTGATATACTTCGGTTTTTAGACAGCACCGGCCGACCTACTGAACAGAAGACCTCCTACCAGTTTGAACAAATTTTTCCCGTCAGCAAGACTCCGAACATGGTTCACAAGAAATCCTCTGTGCTAGTTTAATTTGAAAGATAATGTGCCTGTCTACGCCGGAAAGATATTAGTGTACTCATTCTCTTGCTGCTGTGCAGCGGAATACATTAAACGCACGATTAGGCAACTCGGCCAAAGAATGAGGGAACGTAATACATGCTGGCTGGCTTCTGCAACTAGGAAAACGATAACCAGTTCGGCAGTGCAACCTTTGGCACACACAGAACACACCGTAGTACGCAGCCAAAGCTCCGGTTAATCAGCGCAGATCACTGCAGCAACGCGAAAGTTTGAACAATTTTTCCCGTCAGCAAGACTCCGAACATGGTTCACAAGAAATCCTCTGTGCTAGTTTAATTTGAAAGATAATGTGCCTGTCTACGCCGGAAAGATATTAGTGTACTCATTCTCTTGCTGCTGTGCAGCGGAATACATTAAACGCACGATTAGGCAACTCGGCCAAAGAATGAGGGAACGTAATACATGCTGGCTGGCTTCTGCAACTAGGAAAACGATAACCAGTTCGGCAGTGCAACCTTTGGCACACACAGAACACACCGTAGTACGCAGCCAAAGCTCCGGTTAATCAGCGCAGATCACTGCAGCAACGCGAAGCTGCAATGACTAAGACTGTTGCCATACTGCATCGCAACTCGATCCTTTGTCGGCGAAAACGAGTTGTTTGTGTGTTTTACCTGCCATGGTCCAACTCACCTTCCCTCATAAATGAACCCTGTGCTGAAAATACCACTGTAGCACCACCCGTGCTGACAAGTTCAAGAGCCACTGTCGTTAAAAGGCAGCTGATGGTTCAGGACTCGCTGTCTGCGATTAACGACCTGCCGTCGTTGGCCAAGGCTATTCCATATCCTCCCAATGGCTCACTAAGGACACAGACGTGGGGTTATAAGCGCTTCGTGACCGGCTGACTAGTGGCGCTGACCGCTGGCGAGCATGTGAGCATGTCGACTCCCGTAATGGTGAATCTTGTCCGCTATGCGGTGACGCTCTTCAGGCTTGTCCCAGACGTGAGTCCGCAGATGATTCATTTCCTTTTGGTGCATAGCATCCGTCTGTAAACCCACAGGTTTTCTTGCTGAGCGGTCAGCAAATAAGCATCTTATGACGTCGACCTGGACCGAAGATGGCGTGTAAAAAAGCCTTAAGGGGATTGTTCCCGCTGAAGTGCTCCATTTAGGAAGAAAGTATTTATCCCAATGTATCAGCCACAAGCATAACAGTGAAATTTCGATAATGGTACATATCTTTCGTTCATTTTATGACGTCAACGGTTCAGTATGCACTGCGCACCCAGAAGGCCCTACGCTTTCCGGCAGGACGTACGCACTGATGAAAATGTTGGTGCTATTATTTTTTACTCGAAGTAAAGTCCGAAGGTGAGTAGCACTAGTAGTGAACAGTTATGTATGATGGCTATCAGAGACACTGTAGTACAATTGATTAACGTGAAAAAAGAAAAGAACTTATCGAGTTCTTCGGTTGATGAGTTGTAATGGATGATGCCGAGGTTTGCAGGACACAGTTGTATTGAACGAGGGTCTTGACCGAGCATGTTGGAATCTGGCCTGTTTCTTGTCTTTTAATCCAAGCGATATTGAGTCGAGACTTTTCCCGCACAGTGAGTCGTGCGTAAGTTTGAATCGACTCTGGTCAAGGCGCTGTGTGAAGGGACGAACGTCGACATCCTGCTGTCGTTGTTCCGCATATATATAAGTTCACGTTGTGTGTGAGGATGCGCCTGCATTGTTTGTCTTATGATAGGGTTCCAATAATCTCGGTTAGTCGTGCGACGAATGTTCGTGACATAATAAAAACAAGAGTGAACTAGTGGGCGTGCATTTATTAAGCGAATCATGTGAGTGGTTGAAGATAAACACTGATGAAGTATTAAACGAACTCTGTGGAGTGGTTGAAGATAAAGCTGACGGGATAGTAACCCATGGTGCCCATTTTTCGCACTGTACGCTCAGCGAAAAATCTTTACAAGCGGAGTTCTGCGCCAAACGTTCTGCGCCAATATCTCGCATTTTGTTGCGTATGTGCTCAAGCCCCAAACCGTCCTAATCTACGTTCATATTTTTGCAGCTCACCAAATTTCGTTATTCACTAAATCAACCCTGCCTCTGTCTAAAATGTCCTGTGGGATAATGTCCCAGCATCGCTGAAACCCCGTGATGCCTAAACGGGGCTTGAAAATTTGGACTGGTACTCTCAACTCAAGTGCTCGACTGCTTTGGTCCATTATGGATACTTCAAACCTTTGAAAAGTTCGATTCCATTGAGCGGATAGTGAGCGCCATAACCCATAGAAACTTACAACGAAATTCAAATATACCCACTGTAGTCATGAGAACGAAGAAGGTAGCGAACAAAGCTTGTTTTCTGTGATTGTTCATCTTGGCTAATACATCACAAATTTATATGGTAGCAGAAATCACGTGGAAAAGGTTAAGATCGGGGCTACGCTTTAGAGGAATAGAAGTCAAAAGAAGGGGGTTGGGTAAGGGGTAGGTCAATGGGTCATGACGTCAACGTCAGACAGACTTGTGGGACCAGATGTTTCGTAGGCCAGTTCAAGTTCAGAGGTCGCACAAGTTTCTTTT
>NW_008752299.1:51301-79046 GCF_000715545.1 Opisthorchis viverrini
CCCCGTCCTTCTGTCGATAAATTAGATTGTTGAAAGTGAACTGAACGTTTTAAGTACAAAGAAGCAGGAGTTCCTTAAGATTCGAAGTAGGAATTCCAATATCCTTACCGTTGCACTCAATCAAGTCACAAACGTAGTCTATTGTCTCGGTGAGTGGTATACTGGTAAACAATGACTTGACGTCCAGGGAGAACATGGAGTGTTTATCAACCTTCAAATCTCTAATCTGATCGACGAAATCAAAACTGTCTCTTAAGCTGTGTGTCGACACCTCCCTACTGATTGGTTCTAACAGACTGACCAGCCATTTGGCCAGAGCATGATAAGGAGAATCAGACATATCGAGGATGGGCCTGAGAGGTAGGCCGGGTTTGTGCACTTTCGGGAGACCATAGAGCCGAGGGTTTGTTGTGCCAGTGGGGCGGATACGCTCGAAAGTCTTGGTGTCAATGCTTCCGGATTGTTTGAGGCGTCTTAGTATTTTGGACACCGCTTTTTCAATCACGTGCGTCTTGTCTTTCTCGGATTCCATTTTCCTAAATTTGGATCTGTCTGAGAGGATGGTAGTCATCTTATCAATGTAGTCGTATTAAATCATCAAGACAATTCCCGAACCTTTATCTGGCTTGGATAGTAAAACTTGGTCGTTTAGCTGTAAATGTTTTAGAGCCCCGAAATTTTCCTCTGTTAAAAGTCGTTTGGGTCTGGGTTTGTAGCTGGGGTACTTGTAAAATGAATTGACTAGCGTCGATTTCAGCTGTTCTACACTCAATCCAGAGGAAGGTACTAGCACGGATTCAAATATTCAAATTCAAAAACTCAAATATTCATGTCTGTACTTCCTTCCTTACCTTCCTTCCTTCCCTTGTCCGAGCTTGCCATTTACTGTGTCTACCTCAACAATTCGATATGCATTTTTAACCCCTCATGAACTTTTATCCCATGATATGTCAAAACAATTTGGTCGATCATCAAACGATGGTCGCTTTTTGACCATTTTGTGCTACCACAGTGTTGTGCACAGGCGTGCGCCGCTAACCAAGATCGATTTGCTGTCTTCTCCGGGCTTTCTCTGGACTTGCACTAATCGATTTGCTTCTTCTCCGGGCTTTCTCTGGACTTGCACTACTTTGTGCAACAATTCAGACGGTACACTCCATAGTTTGAGGTTTCTACCCCTTTTATTACGTATTTTAAACATGTAGTACCACAGTTCATCGACAAATCTCAAGAATCCACGATTCCTTTCTTTTAATTTTGCGCGTCACTCAATTGGGCCTTCCCGAATAAGCCAAAGTATTCAACAGTAAGCGAATCAGACCATTCCCTCCTGGACCCTGGGATGACTATCTCCAGCGAACTTGTGTAATCTTACAAGCAAGTCATGCAACCCCGATCGCCTCCTGGGGAAATTTATGACACTAGTCACACGCTGTTCACGTCCCAAGTGAACAATATTATCAGCCCATTTTTCACCTCCCCATGTCATCAAACATCAGAGTCAAGTGAGACTTAAAGCATTAGGCCATGCAGGTTTTCTGCACGGCTGTTAAACGATAGGCTTGAGCAAGACGTTTTAGAGGGAGAATTGGGGAAAAGTTTGCGACGACTGGAAATTAGTAAGGAGAGGGTTGAGGCGAAAAGTAATGTACTGGCCAGTCTATGTCCGGAAACTCACCAGAGCCAATCAGCTGAGAATGGACTGCAGTTAGATGGCACTGCCACAAAACAAGAGTCGGGCGCTCTAAAGTATTCAATTATTCGCGATTAAGTTTCCCTGCAACCTCCTATATCAACCATTGCGCTACTAAAGACAGAAACAAATTAATAGACGGAAATCCTCGTAAATTTAAGATGTTTACGAAAAGATTCCAAGTGAACGTCGTCAACAGACGCGTTGACGACAGCGACTGATATATCTCATACACTGTTCTACCGGCGAAGCTAAGGGAGCAATATAAGGCTGCGTGTTGCTACGCAAAATCAACGGATATCTCTCATAAGGGTTTCGGACGGCTCCATGGCATAGCGCAAAGCCTCACTGATAGTATACTGGTCAAAGGCCTCATTGCACCTGGGGACACAGGCGCACTAAGGAAACTGATACGTGAACTGCACAGTCACGAGTTCGCCTTCACCCAGATGGGTTACACTGCCGACTTGAATTGCTCAACAAACCCGAAACGGATTGTGATATGGCTTCTCAGACATCTCCAATGAGGACGGGCAAAGCTAGCTGATAACACTCTACACGAACAAATGGGAGCCGCCCCATAGCCAGCTGGCCCAATTCGTCGAAAGAAATCTGTCCGCAGCGACAAACGTGTACGTCCAGCTAGCAAGTGACGCTAACCGTGTGTTTAGTAGGGGTGTGGATGATATTAATTGACGCAGAAAGCTCCCACATTCACACGTTAACGTCGTTGCATCTAAGGCGCTGAGTTGTCCGGTGTTTACGGCCCATCACTCCTTATGTGACTGTGTCGCATCCCAGCCCAATTTTTCAGAGGAGAAACTTAAGGTGTTGAGGGAACGTAATTCGTGCTTTAATTGTCTGAAACCCAACAACCAAGCAGACAATTGCCCAGCCCCCAATCACAGCAGCGTGTCGGAATGTGGCAAACACCATGATCGGTTACTACACATGAACAGCTACGTGAAACCACACACTTCGCACACCGCTAATATAAACTTGAACACAGTGGAAGTTCCATCGGCATTCCTAGGGATTCTTCCGGTTCGCCTCGTTAGCTCCAGTAGCGCTGCAATATACTGTGCACCTCTGGACAGCGGATCAGACTACTTAGGTGTCGCTCAATGTCGCTAATCGGATTGGGCTGAAGGGTATCCCAAAAAACGAGTTTAATTCGATCAGCGGAGCGTCGAAGAAGAGTACGGCAGCTTTTAGTTTGACCGCTGAACAATGATTTTCAGACGCATGTAGAAACCGTATATCAAAGGACCATCTACCCCTGATGTGGCCAGACATGCCGTCTCGAAAACTCCGTCACCGACCACATTTGCTCCATCGAATCGAATCGCATCCGTCTATTCTAATAGGTACGAATGTACCAGATGTGAATTGGATGATAAAGCAGCACATCGAGACCAGTAAGCAACCGTATGCATCGTCGACAGCACTCAGATGGGTCATCTTTGGTCCATCGAGTATCAATGGTGGGAACACCACCACAATAAACTGCTTAAATACACAGAAGACTATAGACAGCGATGTAATACGTCTGTTTGAACTCTAGTATAGTGATCAAAGAAACAAAAGGGATATATCTATGTCTATCAGGGACAAGTAAGTATAGTGAAGCAATCAATCAGTCTCTTGAACAGTCGCTATCAGGTCCGGCTCCCATGGAAACGTCAGTGACATGACCTACCGGAAAACAAACTCATAGCCATTCTTCAGAAAGTACGGCCTCTGGAAATAACCACCAAAACTCAAGAAGCAATGGAGTTTGTGGAGGATCTTACCTACCTCTATAGTTGTATTATCTCCGACGGAATGTGTCCGCTGAAATAATTGCACGAATCCCAAATTCTCGAATTACGTCACTTGTGGCCCAGAAAGGCGTAACAATGGGTCTCAGGCTACCTTAAGGGACGTGTCGTATGGTTGCTATAAATGGACTGTGAGGCGGCCTTGGGGTTTCGACCACCTAAGCCCCAGTGGATTTCTAGTGTCAGATGGCATCAGCGAATTCGCAACGTGGTAGATTGAGGGTATTTGGCATTGCGGTGGATATTTCGGCCACGGGAAATATTCAATACTACCAGCTGCGGTGGCTTAACCATGCTGAAACGCTGTCTACCGAGGCGAGTGTCTGCACCCTTCAAAACAGCGAAAACCCGGACGTTGACACTATGGCTTGGTGGAAGAGTGTGAAACAAATTGATAGGTTGGTTTTTGGCTCACCTTTAAGGGTGGGGTCCCCGTGATGCCTCCTTGCGTCTGGTTTTGAATAAAATTACATGGGCTTTGCGATTGTACGCCAGTGAAGCACCGGCGTTGACACTAATTTTCCTACCTCAGGATTGCAGAATTGATGAAATTATGGGACTCCAGTGAACTCCATTTCTCAAGCGGAACGAAAGCATAGGATATAAATAATTTTGTGAATAAAAAAACAGAGCACTGAAATCGTGCAGTAGTCATGCACTGTACACCACAACCGTGAGACATCCGTTCACTGCGTACCGAGGACTTTCGTTGACGGAAACACTAATGAACTAATCATAGTATAACCGACGTATCCCGAAGTAAATCACTCGGCAGCATCATTATCGCCCAATATGGCTGTGGAAGTGATACTATTCGGCAGTGAGCCAAACGGTAGATTTCTTGCTTCATGTGTTGTTGTGTGATAACCACTCTGTACTGGGGCGTTAGCTTTTTGGCTCCAAGCTATGACAAATTACAACAGTCGCTGAAACGAATGACTACGGGTGGTAGTGGAATTCTGATTTCAAGCTAGCCGGAGAAATGGGCGGTGAGAATAAATCGCGGACTGCATCCGTAGTTACACATTGAAGCTTGGAGCCTATTAGCCGCATAATGCTTTTAACTACAGAACCTCTACGAGTTGAGTAAAACTTTTTGCGCCAAAATGTTCCGTATGTGTTCAAACTAAAAACCATTCCGATCTACATTCATATTTTGACAGCTCACCAAATTTCATTGTCCACTGGAGCAATCATACCTCTGGCGGAAAATCTGGTTGAATAATTCTCCAGCATCGTTGAGACCCCGGGATGCCTAAATGAGGCCCAAAATTTTGACTGGTACTCTGAACTCAATTGCTCGATTACTTTAGTCCACCAGGGGCACGTTATAGCCTTCGAAAATTTCATTCCATTGTGTGAATACTGAGCGGCTCAAAACTTAGGTGGGCAGCTAATCGCTTCAGCGTTGTGCGAGGAAATAAACGTAGTCGGTAGTATTTTCACAGAATGACACGATACAACACAAAATAATGAGAAATCTGAAGAACAAAGGCAAAGTATAGGGGCAGTCACAGTTATGAGGAACCAAAAGGCTTTCAGTGAACATGTTATTAAAAAGGAGTTGAGGCATAATAAACAGCCAAATTCGAGATGGGTTAAGAGAAGAGATAAATCCAGCGAAAAGCCGCCACACCTAAATGGGAAAAACAAGCAAAATACAGTGATTTAGGGTAGGAATGTTTCGAAGTATTTCACTGTTGTGAGGGTTCACAGAAAATTTGGAAGTCACAAAATATTTCGCGATGCACAGGTGTAAAATATCAAAAGAAGGATAGTTTTGTGTGAGCTGGCAGCAGCGAAAGGGTAGTCAAAACTGGATCGATGAGAAAGACAGTCGATTTGCTTATATCAACAGGCCGGATGGGCTGATGTCATGGGGCTGAGTGATTTTTGATATGGTTGAACATCTACACATTGCAGTCCTTTCTACTTTGGATATTCCACGGGTATTTCTTCCGCATGGCTCTGTAAGTAAACGGAAGAGTAAATTTTAGAAAGGCAGCACAATACAATGCTAAAGCGACACCAAAAATCCTGTTGGACCAACTAAGCGAGCTGTTATTCGGATCGGAATCAATGCCTATTGGAATAACACTAACAGGGCGGGTGTACGAACTTCCAGTACACCGCTCAACTCTGTTTTTCCACCTTTGCAGCCCATTCTCACCGCCTCACCTTTGGCCGTACATTTGGCCACAGGCACGTACCACACACACACTTGTTTGACCTAATTAAATCCGCTTTGTACACAGTCATTTCTATCTCGCACGTTGACACGTTGTTCAACAGAATTAACAGCCCAGCTGGTCTTGTTTCCCGCGCGAATACTGGTCGGATTTCGCATTCAACCAGCAGAAATCACGGGTTCCAGCCAGCTCCAATCGTAACGGTCCTGGAGACGCATTTTCTAACGGTTATCACGTAGGACAATGATTCAAAACTCATCGTACACAGGCGGCGAAAGTTACCAAGCGTATTTGTAAAAGCAATGAAGCCACAGCACTATATACGCCAGTGCGCAACAGTACGTCGGACTTCCCATTGCATCCTCATTCTGAGTGCACCGCCAACACAACGGACACGAAGAGGTGTTCCGAAAGGATATGTTAAACCGAGAGTTAGGCTTCTACCTAACAAAGTTGGCATTGTCGAACGACAAACTTGTCAACTTAGTTCTTCTCAAAACCTCAAGCGACCTCAGAATCACGAAAGCGAATGAAGCCGAGTCTAACCGGTGCAGAAGGGTAGACAGATTTCTCCATAGGTACCGGTTATGTAGATAAAAAATTCGAGACATTTCGATAAGGCCTGATCACTACAAACCAGCTCAAGTGGCTGACGATGCAACACAACCGCTTATCAAGACCAAAACATAACTTTACAAAGTGCTGCTGAATGTCCAAATATAGTCAACTTTAAACGTAAACTGGCCGTGAGAGGACTCCCAACCACTGTGAGCCGAATCCCGCTTTTTTCGACCTAAAAGATGAGTGTCATGTAGCAGTACCATGGGTTGAGGAACTAAAATGCCATCAAACGGCTGTCATTAACCATGAAGCTCAGTCATTTCGGACCGTTCCAATCACCGTAAGGAGAAAAGTGATAGGTTCCCTTCCGACTTAAACAGATTATTCGCCAGGCCTTAACGTGTCGCTAGAACACCAATGCTCGCGACAGGTTCCAGATGACCTCTTAGCTGTGCAGAACGGTTGTCGATTTTCCAAAAAGCTACATCTAGTCGAAGGACAGAATATGGTCTGAGTACAGAGCACTACGTAGCATTAATATGTTTAGAGGATTAGCTCGGTAAAATCAACCTCCTGCCTAAAAAGAGCTTCCGCTAACTTTCAACAAACGGCGTAAAGCAAGCTCGTAAGTATATCAAATCGACATCATAGTATAGCCGATCAAACGCCAGAAAAAATGTCAGCACGCTTTTACATTGTCCTACAGGGTACAAAAGTATGACTTCATACGATCAATCGATCGTCCGTTCGTAAAGCCCTTTCGGTGTATAGCTACCATGCCAATCGAAGGAAACATGAGGGCTGAAATACTTCCAGGCTAACAGAGCCTCGACAGAAGCGGTCGAGATAATGGGGTTCGGTCCGAACGACGGACTTTTCGGTCAGTAAGTTCGTGAGTGCTATCTCGAGCACATGGGCTTCATATACAAGCCCAAGAACCTTGAAATGTTCTTAAAATCTATCTCTGAACACCTCAAGTTTGTTGGTAGCAAGTGTGGTCATTGTCCAGAAAATACTTTATCACTAAATGATTCTCCTAAGCTGGGATAATTCTTTGGTCTCATCAAGCAATAAAATTCATTTTGCTCTGTTTGTTTACGACATAGGAACTCGATTTGACGTAAAATTTAGGTTTAAACGCACTTACAGGTTAGATGCACTAAAACCAGATGATTCAACAACCGCCCAGGTTACACTGATTATATTGAACGTTTCAGCCATGTCAAAACTGTGTGCGAGCATATCGCATTTCGGTATACCCAGAGGGAACAACAGAACGCTCCGTCGATATCGCAAAAAAGGAGACAGGAATACGACTAATTATAGGGAACACATTTCCGACTAATGTCAGCTCGTCTCGACGTCGACTAAATCTAGCCAGTCCACCGGATTCAATCAGTCTCGTGCTTATGGCCCACATTGTGTAAATACGCTTACAGTCAGCATATCCGAGGATTCGATAGCTGCGTAACACGTAAGATATTTGTCCAACGTTGAAATTACCAAGATCACAAAGGTCCGCCCTTCTGAGAACTAGTTTCCTCTATCTGGGGCACAATGTTGGTCTTTAGTACATCAAACTCAGGTTTACCCTGTGTAAATTGATAGTTGTACGTGGACAGTATAAGTAGAAGAGAATGGTGGTGGTTTTGGAAAGCTGCGCCTAGACACCACGATATGCAGTGTACCATCTGTAGCTGAGGTTGTAGCGATTGAAGAGTTGACAAAAGCAGGTATTCAGCTTTCTACTTAGGTAGTGTGGGACGGTGGACCGACATGATGGGACGGGTGAGATTAGGCCACTACCACAAGCAAGGAAGTTAGTTTGAAAGTCATCCCATCCATCATGGTTCACTAGAAGTTTTCTGTTTCAACGCTGTTCCGTCCCGTGCAATCTGTTGTTCAAGGTTCGCATACTAAGCAGCAGTCAAAAAAGTCACCTACATTTGTTCGAAAGAGATCATGGTAGAGAAGACATATACGATCACATTCTGCTGTCACAAAGCTGTGGGTAACGGTTGTTGGTAGTCGATGAAAGTCTTCCTCCGTTGCAGTAGCGACTGTAGCTGGGATCTGCTAGGATCAGTAAAGTCATAGAGATACTAAGTGTTTAAAAACACTTAGAGTTGCTGGATCTTATAAACATATAGGGATCGTCTAAATCTCCATCAAATCAACAAAGAAAAACAAGTGGGGATGCATGAATCCCACCCCTGAAAACGGGCTGAGGACGCGAAAACAACCTAGATTACATATGTTGCTCATTTTGCTGCATATACAAGCATGCAGTGACACAGTGGAGAAATAAAGATCTAACAAACGATGAGGTGAGCTTTCTTTCTGAAGCCAGAAAAGACACCAGGCCAAAAGGGAACATAATAGATGCTCGGGTTATTAGTAACCAGTCGGATCCGAACCAAATAAAGCTATCAAAATTTGTCAACCTACCGGTAATTCCCGCCCCGCAGTCTCAATTGGCAGTGAGAATGCGAGGATACTACTCAAGACGCCAACCGCAGCATAGAGGCTGAGTGCTCCAATCTGTGAAACCTCAGGCATCATCACCTGAGCAACGTAGGGAGTGACAATGGCTCCAACACGAGAAATTGAACTGAATGAACCAACAGCAATTGCTCTGCATGAAGTCGGATAAACCTACAGCGAGAGGGCGATGAAAACACCATAAAAAGGGGACCATCGGTCGCTGGGTGATAAGGTGCTCCCATTTTAAGCAAGGTGAATGCACGTGGAAATGAAAACAGATTCAGAAACAAGCAACCACGGCGAGTTCGCAAATTCCGTAAGTTATAGACTCCATAAAATATCCCGATTGAATCTAATCGGGCGGTGTGAAGTTTCATTCCGTCAATAATGTCAGTGTAGTTCTGTTGTTATCTCGAAGTAACGGGAGAGCCATTAGGCTCAAAGTCGCTTCAAACCTATGGGGTCCTCCGTCTTATGATAGTTTCTCACGTTTTGTGGACTTACAGTAGGGTCACGCCAACTTTAAGCACGGTTCTTTTAGACATGATGGACAATTATATGGATATGACTTACAGTCGGTTTGCAATATGAACAAATACACACATCAAGCAGATCTCAAGTCTCTGAAGCGTATACCCATACGTGCTGGAGTAATTATTATCACTCATTGTCACGGGTCGAAAACAGGGTGGAATGCACTGATAAAGAGCTCACTAGTTCATACTTCGCACTATATATGCAAGCCGCTTAGAGGAAGTCGACCGGCAACTTGTGGACTTCATCTCAGGATGACTGATAACTCGAAGGGGTTATTAACTCATCATAAAATGGTACCCTTCCCTAATTGCCGCACTACTACTGAGATGGCAAAAGATGAATGATCTCATAACGGGGCGTACAATCTATTTTTTTACTCGTCAAATATTCTCAGGACATGTTACAAAAGTGAAATGATGACCCTGTTTAGATGAAAAGGGTACTTAAACTGCCCGCCAATTGTGTTGACAAATCCTTCATGAGTAACCGAATCGGTCAACAGTGTTACGCAGTGTGGCCCGTGCCACACCAAACTGAATATCAGAACAGAACAGACAGTCGCATTTCAATCGAGGGAGAAATGAATACGAAACAGCCGTGACAGGATTTTCATATTTCAGATGAGGTTCAAAGGTGAAGCCAACAAGTAGGAAGAAGAGGAAGATACGAGCAAAGTAGTTTGAAAACAAGCTTTGAGAATGAGCGAAATAAGTTTCCAAACTTATAATAGCAGGCAAACAACTAATAAATTTCACATTACCTGGAACATAAGCTATACAAAATGGAATTACCCAAAGAAAACAACCGTACCTCAGTAGTATACAGATAGGCAAGGCTCAGCAAACCTGCGGAGAAAGCTCGAACCACAAATAGTACTCCAGTCATCGCTTCTTTGGACATGCACACGTAGAGTAGGAAGAACATTAGTCCTGTAAGTCCGTTCCACACACCCATAGTAATTTTTCGACCGAAACAGTCGATGACCAGAACCATCAGCGGGACATCTGGAGGAAGGTACGAAATTGGTGAGAGCGTGGTCTATACAAAATCAAAATTCCTATGAAAGAGTGTATATTATTCGTCGACCAACACGTTGTAAACACACGTGTTGCTCGGAAGTATGAAAACTAAGTGCAAAATCACCGCGCTTCGGGGTATGCAACGTGCCCCACTATTGAACATTAATACCTGGTGTCTAAGCCAACTTGGCATTAAATTATTGCAGTCAAATTCCGCCATACATCCGCAACTCTTCGCCTCAACTCAAACATGGTGTGGACGGACCTGTTTCAGCTGCACATAAAGCTTCCTTCGACCACAAAGTATGCATCCGTAAGGTACTTAGCAATTGAACCAAAACATAATCCAGGAACCTCTTTGAAAATGGGACAGTGGTTGCACTCTGCCTCAGAAGATTTCAGCTGGAGCAGAGTACAAAATAACTGTCATTTGAGGGAAACAGCTTCCCCAGAGACACTAAATTGTAGTAATCTGTGAGTTGTTGGCACAGTTAGTATACCAACCTCCTATTTACTTGACTACGTGAGTTTAACACTATCGAATGATTACTGGCTAACAGCATGCCATCACTAGTGATAATGCAGCTGAAGAAATATAGTGAGTTACCAGTTTTGCAAACAACCAGACAGAATATAAACTTCACGTGGTATACTTCAATTTATGTGTTAATAAGAAACGTTGCTTCACGGGACATCCTACCCTACGTGTTCAACCTGGGTGTTGGAAATGCCCCGGGCGGCGTATCAGCACCGCAGGCCACTGATGCATACGAATTTTTTTGTTTCGTTTCACTAATAGCACCATTGTGGGAAGCAAAAGTAATGAGATAAATCGTCAGTATAACATAAGTTTTACCGCTGCCAAACGCTTCATTCAGTGCTGTTGCTTCCTTACTATCTAGTGGATGCCCTAATCGGGAATCACTGCTTCAGGAACACTTTTCGGGAAAGTTTTTGCAACTGCAGATGTTTGGTTTAATAATATCAGTAACAACTTCGGGTGTGTACGGAAACTGTAATCGGCAACGGGGGTTAGGATACAACCTGGCTAGTCATGAAGCAATGCTAGATGGCAAATAAGTACTGGGCTGGGTTGCCACACACCCGTGCGCAAATGTATAGTTAGCACATAATGGAAGAAACAGTGGTCAGGGCCTGAGCACGATTCAATCTTGCCTCAATATCGAAGGTAGCATATAGAAAAGCTGCATGCTTCTTAGAAAAAAGTCCACGTACGAGACACTAACAGTGGAACAAGAGCCAAACATGGAAGACGTAGTTCACAGGAACTTAGAGTACAAGATTTCTACTATTGGCACAACGTACGCAGTTTTGTCATGAACACGCATTTCCCAAGAAGATAGATAATCACATTTCCAACAGCTCCGCAGCTAAGGTTCACTACTTTAATCCAAATCAGTTTAACAAGTGACCCATAGGTAACCGCAGTTATAACGTCATGAATCAGTCAGATTTGCGAAAGTCAACCCAAGTATTTCCCAACCTTGTCGGTCGTTTGCTTGCTGATGAAAAAGAACTTAGTTGGCCGCCCGATTTGCCCAAGTAACCTCTGGTTTTTCGTCCATACATGTGCATCAGATATACCAATGACCCTAACTAGCATTTTTAGCACTGGCAAGAATTTGTTGTGAAGATGGTGTACGCTGAATATGGCGGGAAAGTTATTGTTGAATCTAAGCTTTGTCATGTTTGAAGTATTCATGTGTGTATTTCAAAAATTCTTTCATCGCAGTTTCTCTCACGGAGCTAGCACGTTACCGTTCAACGTAACAGCGGAGGTCCATCCCATACAAAACACACATTCACTAGGTAGAAACATGTGAGGACAAAATGTCAACCTAATTGCGTGCTTTTTGTCCTCATCTGTGGATTAGCCCCAGCAGCCTAGCTAATAGTCAGGTGATCACCTGCGTGTAGGGTCTTACGCACTGTGCGAGGAGTGACAACGGGTTTCCAATATATAAAGACTGATTGAAAAGCATCGATCAACGAACTAAATGAAGACATGTGGAACGGTGAATTGATATTCGCATTCCGAACGTAAAGTTTCAATTCATCAGTAAAAAACTAGACACAATCGGCATCTATAGGTGCCGGGCGCGGAAGCCACTGCTTCTGTGATTGTGTTCGTGTCCGTTCTGGACCATTAGTGATAAGTTCATCTTTTGTGTTTTTTGAAGCACCCCAAACAAACAAATGAATGTCTACAGTATGAGTGGGAAATAGCACGGAAATCGATTACACTTTCTCGATGGTGTACTCTACGGTTCCGGTCCGTGAAAACATAGTCCAACTAATATAGTACAAACCAAAAAGCTAGTAATGAATTTACTGGCTTCATTAAGTGGGGGCATTATCATTCGACGGAGAACTAGTCCCAATAAATAATACTATCAAATATGACAGAGTTATGCTGAGCTACAACTGTTGTTCGAATGTGCCTTGGCTCCGTCCAACCGTTTCAGCATTTGGCTCAGAACCATTCGCTGGCATTCGACTTCAGCATAGAAGGTGAGATATACAGATTCTTTTTGCGAAGTAGTTACAGTGGGCGTCATATGCCTCCAACACAAGTGAATACACAACCATTATTGCAAAGGACTGAGCCTGTGAAACTGCACTGTTCTTGCAGAAACCGTAAAGTTCCCCTCAGTGGGCAAATGGCGTTGTCAGTCACCTCGAGCTGTAAATATCAGCATTACTCGGAGCAACCACGACATCTTATAACAGCTGCGTAACCGCATCGATTGACTTTCCATTTGACGAGAAATTCACGTCACGAAGGATAATTTCTTTCGTTTTACACAGCTCGAACGGCATCAAAAAATTACCTCAATCTTTATGTTGAGAGTCGGGTATCGTTAAAGGTCTTGTGATTATTGGTGCTGGAAAGGAACGTTCCAATTTTCTACAGTAAGGTGGTAATAGAATGCCTTTGTGAGCACGGCAATTATCATCATTCCTTACGAATGCCATCTGTGAAACTGTCGAGGTACTATTAACGTGGGCTTTGACTCAGTGGATAAACCGGAAACCACATTCACGCCAAGTTTACAGCATGTATCAGCGTCGTTTCAGGTTGCTCCACGATCCCAGGTTCCCACGACCTGAGATAACTGAAAAGAGCCACCACAAAGTGAGGCGGGAAAGACCGGTCTGCACCTACAAACTGGAAATTCAAGGACTGCATCAGCATGCGGGAAACGGAGTAGGATGACCTGGTGAAAAATGTGCAACGAAGTGCCAAAGACTCCCACTGGTGGCAGTGAAGAAAGACCAAGAACACACTATGACAGCCAATGATCCGAACAAAAACTGTTGTTAACACATGAATAAGATAGTACGAATGAGAACAACAAACAGAGTTGGGATGTACCAGCTCGCCATTTAATCAATTTTACAGTGTATATTATTGTTCAACTCCTTTCTACGGGACATGGTTTATCGTAGCCCCATTATTTAAAAGCCTACGAAAAAACCGTACAACAAAAACATTTATCGGTAGCAGAAGATTTAGGAAATTCTTTGTAAGTGGAAAAATATATGCAGCAAAACAGAAAAGCATTATGTAGCTGTCTTATCTTTATTGAGAATCATCAGTAATGAGCACCTTCAGGAACTCCAGGGAGTTTTGGACACACGACCTCCAAACTAGTGGTTTGAACACACCTTAGATTGCACTTAATCTCAACCACCTTCCCCCTCTCCCCAACCTACGTTCTTGTAGCATTCAAACCCACACAAACCAACGGAATCTGCCATCATCATCATCATCATCAAAGAGAGCAACATCAGTGTTGGCACTGATGTTTCACTGCCAGTGGAACCCAAGGTGAGCCATCAAATGAAGCATCTTGAAGTGAAAGATGTTGGCACTGTCACTGCCAGTGGAACCCAAGGTGAGCCATCAAATGAAGCATCTTGAAGTGAAAGATTAAGGGACCAAAATCCAATAGAAAATAATTCAAAATCCCCCCGACTTATCAACCGCAAGATTTAGGCAACCACGTTAATTGACAAGATCCTTTAATTGACATTCAACACTGACGTAATGTGTCAATCCGAAGAGGTCTCACTAATTGGTTCTCCGTCTGGATTAAAACCTGGCAACCTTTGTGGCATGATCACTTGGCCTGATGAAGTTTTGTGTCAAAACCATTCGAAAACTACCGATTGTTTACCAAGCCTTTCTGAAACGATAACTACACAATCGGTTTCAGGCTTGTCCCAAATGATTGAACACTAACTTGTTCGGCCACGAGCGGATGATCAGCAGTGCGATGGATCTAGCCATTCAATTACGGAACCCACATCACGTGGTCGCATGTTGACTGACTACTGGAATGTATTGGCTTCACTAACACGAAGAAAGCTCCATTGAGAATAAATATTCAATTCCTCAACTGTAGTGAAGCCGTTGGCTTCCTTCGAGTACAAAGGGCGCGCACAAATACAACCTCAAGCAAGGATGTAAGGACGGAATCTTCATTCTCCAATCTGCTGAATAACTGACCAGCGACTGTTACGGTATCCTTCCACTGACTGGAGTAGACGAAATACAACGCTTTGGTGACAGAATATGTGAAAAATATGGGAGAGTAACTAAGTTCTTACAGCAAGACACCTAAGCTGAATCTACGGGTTACAGTCAAGTTTCGAAAACGTTCTCCACAGTAAGGTCAGTCGTGTACCCATCCCCAAGAGTGCACACAACGTAGCTTAACCGAAGAGAGTTCTTCGGCTGGGAATGAACGTGTGCTTCATTACATCGCCCCAAAGATAAGGCAAACAAAAAACGTAATGGTTACTCCTGCGTCTTTTCGATGTGACCATCCTAAGGGCTGCTTTAGTGGAATTGACTAAATGGTGTCGGGAAAGCAGGTCGCATCAAGCACGGTTAAAGTGTTGTTGTAGTTAACACTATACTCACTGATGAACTCTCCAACGGAAGAAACCAGCATCGCAACGAAGTCGTCGTCGTTCATATCTCTGCAGCATGAGGTGTCAACCGGCGGTGTATCATCACTCAGGAGAGTTGCATTCAGGACCTCGGGAGGAGTGCTTGGAGCTGGTAGATGGAATTAAGTGGTAGACATGGTTCGATTTTAGAGTGTGGTGTGCTCAACACGAATGGAATTCGATGAACAGCAGGGCACACAACTGACCCGACAACATGCAGCCAAAAAGTATCCATGGGTCAGGAAAGGCCTGATAGTTACGCCGCTTACGTGAGATGGGACAGAAGGGAACGACATTAAACAACAGCCTAAAATAAATATAGCCTGTGAAGGTGTCGATGTTCAAATGTCATCAAATAATCTGGGAAATATACCCATTTACACATCAATTTGGTCTAAACGGGAGATTCAACGGATTCCAGCTGAATCTCTCGTTTACGAATGTATCTCGGGAATTTTGTACAATTCGGGTTCAAGTGGTACATATGGTTGGCAGATACGCGGGGAGTGCGCCTACTGGATGAGCCCCAAAAAGGGCGAAACCGGTCGTGGGCTGTCGAATAGCATGCAGAAACCTTATGAGGGTTTCTTCCAAGAAAAATTCACCGACTAGTTATTTTTTACATGACCCACTCAAGGCATTATACATAGCTTATAAGATACGCGGGGCGCCTACTGGATGAGCCCCAAAAAGGGCGAAACCGGTCGTGGGCTGTCGAATAGCATGCAGAAACCTTATGAGGGTTTCTTCCAAGAAAAATTCACCGACTAGTTATTTTTTACATGACCCACTCAAGGCATTATACATAGCTTATAAAATGCTTGCAGGGGGGAAAGAACACAGTTTAGATAGGGGTTATGACCGAAGGAAGGAAGCCATATTGGGTATGGCACACTACGGACAGCTTTATGTCGCGCTGTATATACATAGATAAGCCAGTCCCCAAGACTCGAGAGGAAACTGCTTGAATTTGACTTTTTGGCGACCAGTGTATGACCATATATAGGCTATGTAGATAAAACTAGTTGGACGGTAGAAAAATAGACGGGGGAACAAGGTATGGAGGAAAAGCAAGACTTTATTTTGGCTGAAGCATACTGAAGTACAGTACAAGCCAACACGACGATTCACCTGCGTGTGTTTGTTTGATTGCCCGTATGTGCAAAAAGCACTACCATTTATAAGTTTCAAAGGAGATGGAGCACTTTTCAAGCGCTAGGCAAGTCACATCAAAAATTGATTTGCTGTTCATTGCTAGTCTTTGGCCGCGTGACAAGCGAAGTCCATATACACATTTCAAACGCTGGTAGGTTGGATAAATTGCGACATCAGAAAGTTATACAATCAGACCCTGGGGGTTTAATGTATCAGACTGGCGTGGACCGCGTTGCTCTACAGCCAGGAGACGCGACCCGTGGGTAGAGACTCTAAAGTGCTACCGTGCTTCTGAACATGGATATTCGAGTAACATGGCTCGCACCGGCTAGTGTCAATGAATCTCAGATAGGAAAAGAGGTATTCGACTATGTACCAGAATGCACCAAGCAACTAGCTGTGGTAGATAAGTTAACCGGCATGAATAACGGGCTATTGTCTGCAACATAATGGTGCCATTTACAATACAAACGATTATGAAAAGTATGTGCGTTGTCCGCATTCCAGAATAGAAGCCACACGACCACCAAAGGGCTCGGGGACGCTGCATTATAGTGTTGGGAACCAATGTGCTGTCTGCTTCTATCTAAACGGTCTTTAGAGGTGGGTGCACCTCGTATATTTGGAGAGGCTAGCACCACGTCCCTTTTTTCATTTTCTCTTTCTTTTCGCCGCGGAGATTGGTATACGTAATCTGAAGCAGTCTTACGAAAGTAAAACCGGTGATAGCGCTAAGAACGAGGATAAAGGCTTGCACCTCCATATACCGTGCGATTTCACCTAGGTACAGTCGGACTAGACACCTCAAGTTCCGTTACTTCGACGAGTCGAATTGGTTTTGTTTGTTAGCTCAGCTATCCTTGAACACAACAATAAGCTTCTTTCTTGAGGACAGGCTGTAACGACCCAGCCCGTGTATCTCGATGAACCTCGTGTGTAACAGATCTAGACACTCAACTGCGAAAAAAAGCATGGAGGGACAAGTAGTTCGGCCGCACTGAACGGGTCAACTTGCCTTACACCAGCACGCAGACATAGGTGATGTTCATACTCGAAGGTAGAAGAGAAGAAACACTGCCAGTACAGGCAATAAAAGTTGTAAAAACGTAGTGGTATCCGGGCCATGAAAAGGTCCGAATCCAACCCGCTGAAGTCCACAGAGGACGTGAGATGATAGCACGTGAAATGCACTTGCTTGTTGAGGAGGCAGTCGGGTCAAAGTTGGATCAGCTACTGATTGCCCTATCATCAACAAATCGTGGTCTGTTTCACTCGACGAAACTGAGCAGTGCTCTCAGCAGATGTGGGGTCATGCCCCAGACACGAAGAGGACTCGATGACGTAGGCTATTTCTTACTAAGACTGACCGTATGTTTTGATACTTGTGTTACGTTTAAGTAGCATTCACAAGGGGTGAAATTCTACGCTCTGCAGGCACTTCCTTAAATGAAGGCTTGGTATGGTGATTTACAAAGAATTGAATCGTCTCGTGTATATGAAAGAAGTGTGTCACCTCTATGAATTAAAGTAAATAGGCAAGAAGTAAACTTGGTGACATTTAAAAGGGCAAAACTCACTTACAAGTAATGAGGCTACTACTCGACGTTAGCAGACAATACAAATATTACGTGAAGTTTTATTTTGCACACACACTGCACACTGAAGTAAGACCCGGCTGAAGGAACTACTATGCGATGTCATCTTTATGCATAATTTCGAGGCAGCAGATATTAGCTGGCCCGACAAGCCCCCTGGCATTGAACTAGGTATAGTTAAGCAAATAAAGTACCGATAGGGGAGAAACAAAAGTGAAGTTACTACGCACCTCCGAAGCATGAGTGCCGAAAACGAAAAATCTCAGCACTCAAAAGGACAACACCATAATAACCGAAGGCAGCACCGAACCATATCATCGGGAGCATCAGGGTTGTGACCAAATAGCGTTTTCCAAATAGCTGTTTTACGCTTCCCAAGCTCTTCGCCTGCAATGAAAAGTGGAAATGAAACTATGATAGGAGCGAACTAGGTTGAGAGCATCATGAGGCGTCTGCTGTGATCCCAACAGTGAATGGGAAACGTGAACAAAGCAATAATGGTTACAAACGTCAAGCAAAGGATTCTCTTGGTGGTGAATTGTGAGTGCAACACTTTAACCACTTCAAAGAAGTTGAACACCGGCGAAACCACAAATGAGTAAGTGAATGGCAGTAACGTTCTGCTTGAGGGAGGGCCAAAGCCTTAATTCACCCAACAGAGTATGCAGATGGGTACCAGCTCGAGGGTTGGGAAACAACATGGGTAGTGGCTTGGGACAAGTCACACTGAGGTTTCGATAGCACAGAAATGCGAAAGGATAGGTTGCAATTACCAGTAGAGACTAAGAGCAAATAACGCCTCTTTTGTTTTCTGATTGGTTACCAGAATAATTCAGAATAATTCTTCAAAAGATGTGCGGTAGGAAAGGATTAGGTATAACAAGAGACTAGAAGTGATGCAATCCACTTGCGACACAACTTGGACAGATAGGATGTGATAGCCATTACAAACTTCGGCTAACTACCTAAATTGGTTAATATGCGAGTGAAGTTCATTGGCATCAGGACGTCAAAGCGGTCAAAAGTTATAGCTATAGACAATCAATACTTGCTAACTACAACGGCAAGAGGTGAGTTTCAAAGTACACTAATGGCCGATAAAGACAATTAGGTCCCAAGTGTACATGCAAAATCATTATCAGTTCTTCCATGAACAATTAAAAAAGATAGTACGGAGATAGCTTGGTTGAAACACTGCGAGTTGCTTCTATGCCCTCGGGGAGATAATTTGGGTAGAACACGAAAATGGAAACGCCAATGATATTAGTGGTAACTCATACAACTTCCAGCTTACTGCAGAGATGGTTACGCACTACTAACAATAACGTCGCGAGGTCAGTGGGCAAAATGACCTAGGAATTACATATTCGTTTGTTCTAACAGGGCCCCTCCTCTTGCTGACATCCAGAATAGAGAAAACACGGTCCTGGGGTCGAGTACACGAGACATTTCCAGGGTAATTATGCTTTTTCTGGAGGTAGAATCCCTGGCCTCTAGACAGAACAGGGATTCTTCGAGAGTGTATAACTATCCGTTTTGGCAAACAGTTCGGCAAGGTCGTTGATGACCCTTCCAAAATCGATCCAAATTTCTTCCAAAGTACTCCATCACCGCATAAGTCCTAAGCACTGCCTACTTTTGTTGAAAAAACAGGCGTTCTGACTAGATTGCCCGTCTAGACGACCGGGTAACTTCTGATTTCGAACCACTTACACTAGGCATACGAACAAGCTATGTTATTCCGAGGACGGGTTGAAAGCAACTTAATTAGTATGTTACTGTTAGGCCTATATATATACTTACCGGCGACCTTTTGGATTAAAAACATCCTAGACGAGTAGTCTTTATCCCGTGTGGAATGAAAATGACCGCCACTCCCAAAGCAAGATAGGGTTTGTATCTTATCTAAATGTCTGGCCAGTTAGTATTAAAGAGAACTAGGCTGCAAAAGATCAACTTATCCAGCATGGCTAAGTCATAAACATCTGTGTTCTCCAATCTGAAGTACGGACCAATAAATGGCAAATTTACCAGAATATGATGACTGGGTGTACACAATGGAATATCAAGTTACTGCAGTCTGCGATGCCAGGTACGATCCATTCCATAACAAGACAAAATTCAAGTCTTTCCACAATTAAACGGTTCATCGGTTGATATCTGCGGAAGTTGATACAGTTCCTCGCACGTCCTACAATCGTGTATGGTTCCTCATTAATGACTATTGACCTCGTTCTACATATAAAACACAACAGCGGTTCGCGCCCGAGGTAACCGTTGAGCAGAACTTGATCAAAAATGCTACAAGAGAAAACCGGTAACCGGCTATCCGTCGTAGAACACACGACGACGCATCAATACTACTGAATACTTGAATGAGCACCTGAGGTGCACTATACGCGAACTCAAGACAGATCTGTAGCCATTCGATCAGGCAGCGGACTGCGAGACCTACTCCGTGAGCAGCGTCCAGAAACTAAGTTTGTTTGTTGAATCATTCTGACTGAATGACCCGATGTGAAGGTTAATCTGTCCACCAAACACACAGTGAAGTAGATCCATCAACTCTGTCAGACACAGTAAATCATGCCAAACGAAAAAGCTGAGTGCTAAGTGGATGCAAAGCGAACTATACAGTGAAAAAACTGGGAAAATGTAGTGTAGCCTCAAATCCAGGAAGTGCCCTTGTATCTGCACCAGAGGACATCAATAGTTCGAATACAATGCAGTCGACTGGGCAGAAATGTAAATGTGGTTGACGCAAATGAGAGAACGAGAGGCGCTGAAGATTAGGGCAAGGTGAAACCGGGTAACTTGTTCCTCATGAAGAGAATAGTCGCTTAAACCACGAAAGCAACCTTCCTCAGACATGCCTAACAGATCGATGGCCTGTGGTTTGATTGACAAAACCATTTTGCGTAAATCTTTTCAACCGATATGCAAATCAGTATGAGCCGCTTGACTTGACAATCATTCCTGCAATCTGGTATCCTTGGGAAACTCTCAATCCGATGGCGTCTGAAGAGGCCAAATCAAACACCGAGTGTGCCTCGCAAGTATATCTCTGTGGGTTGGTGGGTTATTCGGTTCAATTATTTCGTGTTTTTGATTAAGTATCAACAGACAGAGTGAAGAAGGCGTGGACCGTAAAAGCCATAGTCACCACCACAAATGACTTCTTTGATTTGGATTGAAAAATCACGAGAATCGGACAATCGACATAAAAATACAGTGTGTAAACTATGTACGACAAGAAAAACAACGGCAAGCGAACAGATAAGACAGCACCTGAAGTTTAAACGGCGTGGATCGACAGGTGACTGAGCTATCAACACAGATATACATCGGAATCAATTGATTATACCTAGGGCTTTTACCCATTGAAAAATAGGCTGAATCGAAACAGGTTCAATAATATTTGACCCGCACATTGATTCAAGACTTCGACTGGTAATAAAATCACAAGGGTAGATTTGTACAGTGAGAACAATGTGGGTATCGTTCACAAGTATACAAAGGCGTACAGCCGTTAACGGGGAACTGTAGAAGGGCGGAGCACGTAGTATAATTTTCACAAGGTAATGAGGTTAATGAGCTTATTTCGACCAGGAAAGAAGACATAGTAAAGTGATTCCAAACCCTCTGTGTATAACAACTTTTAGTTCGAGATGCCTAAGCTATACAGTTAAAAATTCAAGGTTATTTTATGTCGCTTTGAATGTCATCAAACCCCTACTCAATGTGGAAGTGTAGATGGAAATAACGCTTGAAAACGGTGCTAAAATTTGATGCGTATGGCGCGCGAATCAGTTACCCCAAAATACGAGAAAAAAGTGAAAGTTGGGCTCGGAAGACGCGGGTTTCTAAATTCAGAACTTCATTGGCTGCCTGTATAAGACATTGGGACAGGTACAAAGTTCTGATCTGCTTGGACCAAAACAACGTTGTCTGACCACTGCAGCAGGCCATCCCATGACCTTAGTAACCACTTCCCTAGCAGCCGCATATAATGGCGGATGAAAAATCAATGAAAAACGAGGTGCGGAATTGCGAGTGAAGCTCAACGCACGAATTCACACTAAACAGCAAAGTTAAGTGCGGAAGAGCCAGTTCATTTAACTTCAAACGATTCAAGTCTGAGCTCAGTCTACTCACACAATCGCACAAGTGATTCTGAAATGAGAAAAAATAATCGATTGACGACAGATTGGCTGAATGAACGAATGCATTAGTCCCACAGGTTACAGGTACATTTGTGCTCACTACAGCCAGCCGAGGTGTAAAGACAAAGTAGGTGCACCTGTGTAAAATACACAGTGAAATGGTTTAAACTAAGTCTTGGATGAATAGTGAACCGCTATAATTTGAATATAGGTAGAATAGATGTGGGATTTCAAGTGCTTCGGAAGTAGGTAAATAAAAACGCATTAAAAGATTCGAGCCTGTTAGTTTTTAGAGTTCGGTGTCATAAACACGATGTCATGTTTGTGCTAAACGAACACTTAGGCCAACAAGCGTCCACATTTAGTGTCAGGTTTGATATCAAAGGCTGACACAGTGAGACCGACAGACCCGTCAACTTAAAACCACAAGAGGAAATGACAATAAGGCTCGTGTGTGGTGCCTCAGGTGAATATCCACCTTGTCTAATGTGCCTCTCAATTCAGACACGAAATCGATTATCCATGATACAGAAGAATGAAGGGCTGTGTACACCAATGCCCGTAGGAAACGAATGTTCAACAAGAAGCCGCTTCAGTTTCCACGAAGTTAATATGGGGGTGAGAAAGCCTAGTCACTCAGTATTCTTTTTCCCTGTCATGAAAACTTTTATTCAAGCCACTCTAGCTGGGAAACAAGATTTATGGATTCACACGATGGAACTGGTTTGTCGAGAGTGGATCGCGAGGACTGACAACAGCAATGTCAACGAGTTTCCCAGAAACAATGATTCCGACCCTTCACAGGCGGTGAACACTTGAAAACATGGGTCCTGATGCGAATGAGTGAACCGCACTTACCAAGAAACCGATAAATGGGTTTGCGGATCATACATTAGTGACCCATATTCCGATCCGTTATCAGTGACAGTTGTACGTACTTCATGCTTTGTTACACTGCTTTGAGACCAGGCGTCAAGATCAAGCCAATAGTAAATTCCAGCGAACAACAAAGAAACAGTATGAAGATAATAAGCATTCAGCTGTACCACGCTTTCGGTGCCTAGCTACTATGCCACCTGAAAGAAGCATAACGATTGAGATACTGTCAGGTTACCAAAACCCCGACATTAGTAATCGACATGCTGGGTCTAGGTCCGAACGGCGGACTTTCCGGTCAGCAATTTCACCCCGTAAACTTTGAACTATCCTGTGCTGTGCGGACTCTAGAGTCCAGAAAACTTCTGTAAGTATGAGGGATGAAATGAGGGTTCTAAAACGCTTCACGAAAAGGACAGTTAACACAAACAGGATGGTCCTCTAACATGGAACCGACTGCATTACCATTATCTTATTCGTATTCCATCGTTCTGTTAGGAAATATTGAAACAAATCTTCCGAGTAATTCTCCAACAACTGTGCGATACTCAAATGAACTAATCAACTGTTAAGCTGAAACCAACAAACCCGGAGCAGTTAGAAGGGAATTTGGCCCGATATGTCCGCCTTTGTTCTGCTTCAATAAAACTGTAATACTGTGAGTGCATTGGGGGTAACCACAATCATCTACGCAAGACTCTCCATAGAATTGACATTCCGACCACAGAATCGATTGTGCGCGGTTTGAATCAGTTCATGAGGCTGTAAACTGTCATTTGGCCAGTGTGATATGAACATCATAAGTCCGAGCACATAGGCCCTAGTATATTCAGACCACGGAGATCTGGAAATCCACCGAAAAATCAGTTTTCGAATAAAATGTACTCAAATCCGCAATGTGTGCCGAAAAATTGTGAGGGTGCTCGTGCAATTCTTTAAAAGTATAAAAAAACCCTTTCTTGCCATTGTCAAACTTAGAGAAGCCATCAAACCAAGAAACACAATAGTGCTGGACATCAAAACTTCACCGACCTACTGACTCTGTAGGTAGGTGTTGATTTGGAGAGCGCAGGTCAACATTATGGAGTCTGATACCGAAAGAATGATGAGGACTGAAATTATCTTAACAAACCCGGAATATATACGTATGATCAAAGAGTTATTTCTCAGTCACAATCCTGTCAACGGCAGAGACATCGGCAGCAAGCGAAGACACATTTTTCTCGAAAATAGTTGTCTAAACGGGTTATACATAAAATGGATGCATGGTGTAGAAGTGGGATCCTTGTTTACCGAATTCTGTATCAACTGGGTCCGATATACGAGCACATTGTTAAGGCTAGAGATTAAAGTGAATCGGTCCCGGGTGCAGCGTTCATTAACGTTATTTTATTGCATCCATGATTGCTGGGTTCTAATGCCTGAAATGCAAAAGCTGTGGGTGGACTCAGTTCTAGAGTGTACAGGTCCTTTCTACCATTCTAAACTAGGTTTTCAATGATGGTGTATTGATCCTCGAATCACGTGAAGAATGTAGAAATAAGTTGGTAAAAATTTGTTAACTTGCTACAGGGGCGCGATAGAGAATGAAGCGAAATACGGACGTGACAGAATACAGAGGAGTCATGGCAACCAAAATAAAAACGGAAAACGGCTTTATTTTCAAATGATCTAAAGGTACAAACCAGAGAAGTAAAAGGCACGTATTGCAGTGACAAAAAAAACAGAACAATTCGGCTGAAACGAGGAGGGTTCATTACTCCCGACAACAATATCACCAAAAAAGCCAAGCGATCAATAAGGAATAGTTCACAAAAAGTTAACGAAGAGAACTCAGCCTTCGTCATTGTCCCGAAGTTGACGCTCTAGTGTCACGCACAGAAGCAAAGATCGATACACAGAAATCACTACGGCAACGTGCACACAGCCGTGCTTCCTACTACCGAAAATAACGTACCCTACAAGCCTTGCAGTCCTCAACCCAACGATAAATTAATAAATGGCTGAGATGACTCGCCTATTTACAGTATTGGACCGGAATCAATTAAACCGGGGAGTAAGATAATCATCTTGGTTACCCCATCACCTAAAAGCGGTTACTGACAAAATCAATTAACGTTTACACGCAAGGTGTTCGTTGGTTGACTTGCTATCCTGAGGCATACAGGCTGATGGACGTTTTGCGAAAGATACACTGACCTAGACTATTACGAGAAAATCGAACGATCTTCCCGCTTAAGTTCAAGTGTAACTTGAGCGCCAGTGAATCTGGCCCCAAATATTCGTTCATCCGATGTGTCATTCACAAAAACCATAAAGTGAACAACTTCAGTGATTGGCACATTGGGTCAACGCGAGCGAAAAGTAGCCTAGAGTAATTAACGCGATGACTACCTTTGAGGGTTAACAATCTGTCAAGAGCACTCTGCTACTGTCAGCATAGAAGGACGAACTGCGAAAACTGCAGGTGTAGGCCTCAAATAACTATTCGATATGACGAGCGAAGCCGGTATCCAGTGTTCACGGTGAGAAATAAGACAGGGCCTAAGTGAATAGCACAATCAAATATGATAATGAGCATTTATTTCATTCGTTTGCCATGAGCTGATTCGCTGGAGCCTTTCTTGGCAGTAATTCCATGCTTTGCCTGATGTCACTACGCCCCTTGTATACAACATCCTGAATTTCTGAACGCAAATTCCTTAGGGTGCAGTAACGGTTGTCCTATTTGTGAACATCTCCAGGCTAGTGGCAACAGTAAAGATATTGTCAACTAGGTGATAGGGATTAGGGCATCCACGTTATCAGACACATCAGTATTAACACTGATGCCTCAATACCGAACAACTGGAGAGTTTGCTTAATTATGTGTAAATAATTGTAGTGAAGGGAAGATAAAAAAGTTAATGAGAGGGGAACTTGGCACTATTTTATCGTAAGCATTATGAGGTACCTACCCATCCCGGAGATCGACAAACCGATATAGAAAAAAATGACAGTACGGGCGCCACTGACATCGATCGGTATATCCAGCCAAGTTCGAGGGACGTTACGGGGACATAAAAGATGAGTCAAAAATTAAACCTGCCCAGCTCAGCGAACAAAATTACGACCATCTATGCCAGTCGGGCTACCAACATGCCCCTGGGTAGCAAGAATTGTAAATGTCATGGTTGTACGAGGGCTGGGATACTGCAAGGGCGCCCACACACAGACAGGAGGACGATCAGGGTCCTCAACAAAAGTCCTCGGCTCGAAAGCCTAACTGCAAGGCAGCGGTATCGGACCGGAAATGCAAGTAAATTAATATTTTTACGGAACACTTCGTCACACATGTTCTAACCCCCAACATGAACGGCAAGGAGACTGTGTTTGTCAGACCTCTACCCACTGAGACTCTGTGGGTGTCGCGCGGACGCCCTCGAGCAAAGCTCAACGGGTCACCGAGGTACACAAACCGTTACATTAAGGTAAAGTCCAGTCTCAACCATGACATTTACAGCCAACAATACTCCTAAGCCACATCGGCCGTCGCGTGGTGCCATCAGACGGGTCGCCTAACTTGCTACATGCAGCAGGGCGGGTAACCGAAAACATACGACTAATGACGCCTCCCTTCTTACACTTTCATGTTTTCCGTCTTCAACCCTCCCCCACCCAAGTTTGAATAATTTCTCCGCAGGTCCCAGAACTAAGACTGACCATTTTGCTCGCGCTGCATCACACTTGGCTGCAGCTTCTGTACGTCGGAGTTCAGTCACAATCTTAAACACTTTGGAGTCTGTCTTCAAACCCCGAGAACCTGTCCACATAACCGCCTTTATTATTTGCACACTGAAGCAAGCAGGTCAATAAGGATGCACGACACAAGTACTGTGATCAAACTGACTGTCACCTCGCTCTCTTCCCGATTCTTGCTGCGAACCTCTGGTGATACAGAGGCCACCGCAGTTGGATAGGCTGGGGTGGGTATTGTATTGGGCGACCGAGCGGAAGCTTGACCGGATACCCGTTGATAGTTGCATCCGCGCGGTTTGTTTGGCAATGTCTGTGAAAGCATCTAGAGGAAATGAGGTCCACTGTCTAGGTGTTCTTTTACAGCAGATTAAAAGCGCAGATATTGTTATGGTTGCTGGTGAAATGAGCACACAGGTAGGTAGACTAGGCGCTCCTGAGGCCCGACTGGATGGTCATTTGGATGGAATACGAGAAAGACGGGCAACGAGGATCGCTTTGTTCAGATGTGAGGGGATCACGGACTGTTACTTTGTAGTACCAAGCGGAAATCGCTTGGAAACGTCGCACCCACCAGCAAGCCAGCCCCGAATCCAAATCGACCACATCACCGTCAGTTATCGGTGGCGAGGGTCGATCACTGCCTACCGCTGCTTCTGAAGTACCAGCGCGGACTCCCACCATGCACTTGTACGCTGCTGCTGTTCACTGAGCTTTTCAGGTCTACGCAAAACGCACACAGCTCGCTTGGCCATTGAGAATACTCACAATCAGAAATCACGCGAACCTATCAGAACCGGCTAGTTCAACTTCCTGCCCCGTAGTCCGATGTCGGGCAACTAGAAAAGCGTGTCCACAGTGATGCTTAAGGCTGGAAATTCGGTTTGCGGAAGTAACCAGCCAACTTCATTGAAATTTTAAATCACTGATAGGACAAC
>NW_008752299.1:80738-108194 GCF_000715545.1 Opisthorchis viverrini
ATATCCAGCCAAGTTCGAGGGACGTTACGGGACATAAAAGATGAGTCAAAAATTAAACCTGCCCAGCTCAGCGAACAAAATTACGACCATCTATGCCAGTCGGGCTACCAACATGCCCCTGGGTAGCAAGAATTGTAAATGTCATGGTTGTACGAGGGCTGGGATACTGCAAGGGCGCCCACACACAGACAGGAGGACGATCAGGGTCCTCAACAAAAGTCCTCGGCTCGAAAGCCTAACTGCAAGGCAGCGGTATCGGACCGGAAATGCAAGTAAATTAATATTTTTACGGAACACTTCGTCACACATGTTCTAACCCCCAACATGAACGGCAAGGAGACTGTGTTTGTCAGACCTCTACCCACTGAGACTCTGTGGGTGTCGCGCGGACGCCCTCGAGCAAAGCTCAACGGGTCACCGAGGTACACAAACCGTTACATTAAGGTAAAGTCCAGTCTCAACCATGACATTTACAGCCAACAATACTCCTAAGCCACATCGGCCGTCGCGTGGTGCCATCAGACGGGTCGCCTAACTTGCTACATGCAGCAGGGCGGGTAACCGAAAACATACGACTAATGACGCCTCCCTTCTTACACTTTCATGTTTTCCGTCTTCAACCCTCCCCCACCCAAGTTTGAATAATTTCTCCGCAGGTCCCAGAACTAAGACTGACCATTTTGCTCGCGCTGCATCACACTTGGCTGCAGCTTCTGTACGTCGGAGTTCAGTCACAATCTTAAACACTTTGGAGTCTGTCTTCAAACCCCGAGAACCTGTCCACATAACCGCCTTTATTATTTGCACACTGAAGCAAGCAGGTCAATAAGGATGCACGACACAAGTACTGTGATCAAACTGACTGTCACCTCGCTCTCTTCCCGATTCTTGCTGCGAACCTCTGGTGATACAGAGGCCACCGCAGTTGGATAGGCTGGGGTGGGTATTGTATTGGGCGACCGAGCGGAAGCTTGACCGGATACCCGTTGATAGTTGCATCCGCGCGGTTTGTTTGGCAATGTCTGTGAAAGCATCTAGAGGAAATGAGGTCCACTGTCTAGGTGTTCTTTTACAGCAGATTAAAAGCGCAGATATTGTTATGGTTGCTGGTGAAATGAGCACACAGGTAGGTAGACTAGGCGCTCCTGAGGCCCGACTGGATGGTCATTTGGATGGAATACGAGAAAGACGGGCAACGAGGATCGCTTTGTTCAGATGTGAGGGGATCACGGACTGTTACTTTGTAGTACCAAGCGGAAATCGCTTGGAAACGTCGCACCCACCAGCAAGCCAGCCCCGAATCCAAATCGACCACATCACCGTCAGTTATCGGTGGCGAGGGTCGATCACTGCCTACCGCTGCTTCTGAAGTACCAGCGCGGACTCCCACCATGCACTTGTACGCTGCTGCTGTTCACTGAGCTTTTCAGGTCTACGCAAAACGCACACAGCTCGCTTGGCCATTGAGAATACTCACAATCAGAAATCACGCGAACCTATCAGAACCGGCTAGTTCAACTTCCTGCCCCGTAGTCCGATGTCGGGCAACTAGAAAAGCGTGTCCACAGTGATGCTTAAGGCTGGAAATTCGGTTTGCGGAAGTAACCAGCCAACTTCATTGAAATTTTAAATCACTGATAGGACAACGTCTTTGCTGGAGGCCAGGCGACATTTTCCCCATGGCCGCGGTCACAACTCCATCCGACGTATCATCTGACGCCAGGTAAAACTGGGTATCCCTGCCTGGCGAGAAGCTTGGTGCAACCAAAAGACTGAAGAAATGGAAGATGCAAAAATGCCAAAACATCCGCAAGCTGTTCCACTTAATTTGTTCGACCGGTCCTCCGAAGCCTCTTGTCAGTAAAACTATCAGGACCAAAATGGCTCCCCACAAACAGAACGTCTGGACCGTTGGGCAAAGTACTTCAAACAACAATTCAGGTGACCACCTGCTACTTCCACTCCGGAATCTTGACCTTCAACAGAAGGATGGACTGGGAATAGGGAACCGCCTTCAAACTCAAAGAGTATTCGAGTGTACACCTCTACTCAAGCCTCATCGTGCTGCTGGTCCTAACGACCTTCCACCTGTTCTCTTCAAGGATGGTGGTGGGTTTTTCACTCAGCGTCTGTCCAGCCTATTTGAGTCTATATGAGGGGAAGAGACCGCCCCAGACAACTGAGGTGGATTGATATGGCGCCCAGTTCCAACAAAGATGCTCGCATTGAATGTAGTAACCACAAGGGTATTAGTTTGAATTCCGTCGTAACGTGGTTTCTGGCGTCACTGGTTCTTCGTCGTCATACGGTGGCACGCGAAACCTTGACTCGCGAGAATCAGGCGGGATTTCGACCGAGCACAGGCTGTGTCCACCACATATTCACACTCTGTCAGCTGTTAGAAGAACGCCAGAATGTCGATTGGTCAGTGTTGTTAACGACACCTGCTCGACAGGGCATAATCCGGAAGTTTTGAACATAATCCGATCCCTGTATTCACATACCTCTGGGTGTGTAAGGGTGTATGGTGACCACTTCAAAAGCTTCCGTACAAAATAGGATATTCATTCTCTCGTTCTTGTTTAGCCTCCTCATTGATGAAGTAATGAGGCAGACTGCTATTTTTTCAAAACCCCAGTGTTCAAATGGTCGCTGATGTGAGCCTTGTCGAGCTGAAGTACGCAGACGGCATCGCCCTCATCTTTGAAGAACAAAGCTAAGCACAAGCCCTGTTGAATAGACTGATCACCGTCGTACCATCTTTTGGCATGCACCTTGCACCTTCAAAGTGCGAGGTCATTCTTCAGGACGTGCGGTCCCCGAACAAATCCCTTAAAACTCAAAGAGAATTACTGGAGGTTGTGGAGAATTTCACATACCTCGGTAGTTGTGTTAGCTCTGACGGAGATGTGTCTGATTCCGTCAATGCACCAATCTCAAAGGTCAGAATTACGTTTACTGATTTGCGTCACTTGTAGCGTCAAAAGGACATACCACTGAATCGCATGTATCGGGCCACAGAAAGGTCTGTGTTGTCGTATGGTTGCGAGCCGTTATCTTAATGGACATATGATACGAGGCGGGTTGTGGTTTTTACTCACCGATGCCTCAAATGCGTGGCTGGTTGTGGATGGTGTCAGCGTGCTAGTAATGAGGTTATTAGAAAACAGATATTTGGTTGTGCGGCAGGTACTAAACGGGGAAAATATCCAGTACCACCGACTACGATGGCTCGGTTATGTGCTACGAATGCCGAAACACCGGCTACCGAGACGAGTGTTGTTCTCCGTGCCTCCTTCAGAATGGCACAAACCGGGAGGTGGACAACTCATGACTTGGCAGAAGGGCGAGAAAAAAATCACGGAGAGTTTGAGTGTTGTTGGTATTGTACGCCTTCCAGGGTGGGGTACCCGTAACATCACCTGTGCTTGGCTGGAGACGTTGCAAGAAATGGCAGCTAATCGATGCCAGTGGCGTTGATGCTGTCAGTTTCTTCCCAGATTGTCTGGTCGAGCGCTTGAAGGTTTAGGCAACTCAGGATGTTTTACACAGGCCAGCACTAGGTCCTTTCCCTCACCCACTCTTTTTATCTTCTTTGCACTCTAGGACTTTAAATATGATTAGACGACAGTGAAGCATGTGTCCACGTTGATTTTGCTGTTTTTGATGATGATAATGACAGCAAGAATTAAACTCTTCGTAATCGTACTTTGTCCACCTCATCGTTTGCGCAATTCTGAAGCATGCACGGAGAACACTCGTCTCGGTAGACGGTTATTCAGCATTCGTAGCATATGTCTGAACCATTCCTCCTGAGCAACTGCAGTTTTGCATTGCTAACCAAATTTTGTGATAATCCTGAGTGTCTTTCGAATCACACTCAATCAGATTGACCGGGGAATCATTTATCCTCGATCTCGATGTGACAAATATATGTGCAGTAAACCGGCTATTTATTTGGACGTTACTTCAAGGATAAAGGTTTCGTCAGGACTTACAATGGTAACTCACACATTATACCTTTAATGGCTCAGAAAAATTCTCACGGCATCATAATTCAACTAGCGTCTGATACGATCCAGAAAGCCGCAGTTATAACCCTGCACCAACAATGAGCGAATCCGTGGGTATCGTGCATGTTGGGTGCAGTTCAGGTTCATCAAGGATTAGATCAGACCCCTTGACGTTGTCAAGACAGTATGATGCTTGGAGACTACTGAGTGCAGGACCAAGATTAATCGCGTGTTCTAAGTCTAATAGGGGCAGAAAATATGTAAATGAGAACTGGCGTCCTTAGGCGCTGTCCCAGGTGAGTGTATTTGACGAAATCTGTACAATTTGGGTTCAAGGGAAATCGGGAACTGCGCGTACCTGATGAGCCTCAAGAAGGGCGAAACCAGTCGTGGGCTGTCGAAGAGTTTTCAGAAACCTCACGAGTAGTGTGTTACGTCTAATCAATGTATCGCCACATCTCAAATATGGTGCCAACTGGAAGATGAAGCGGCCCGGTGTAGCACATTTATTTTAAGAGCATGAAAAACGAGAGATCCAGCTGGGTTCCAGATGAGTCTCGTCAAAACCAAAACGATATGCAGTGAGCGTATCTGTTGAAAACGGGTCTCCTTATGCTCACTTTATGCATCGTATACTAGGTGCACTGAGGGCTACACGTTTCGTTGGAATTGTGCTAGTTGGATCATGACTCAAGACGGACGATCCAGACTTTGAATCAAAGTACTAAAAGGAACTTTCACGATGATAGCGTACTCCGGTTCACGTCTGAGTTCACGCAAGGTAGATGAGTGTTAAATCGTGCATGACAGTTCACCAGGTAGAAAAGGAATCAGGCAAGTGAAAAAGCAACGAGTTGATTCCCATCTCCGAAGGTTGCTTTTGCGTTCGGATATGTACATGAACTTTTCACCTAATACATACCAAGGATCGAATAGATCCTTAGTTGCAAAGACCAACCTAAGCAAACTACGTCCTGGCTAATTATGCCCAATATTCTTAGTAGTTGATGTCATAACTCAAAAGAGAATAAGGAACTTATGGTAGATACAGGTACCTGAACCTTGCAGGACACCAAGATGACAAACGAAAATTTTCAACAAATTCGCTTTGTCCATTTGCATTCAGCATGAAAAACAAACCTAAGGGTTAAGAAGGCAATCGTCGTCACCGAATTACCAACTTTGAATCGGTTGTTCGATGACAGCACAGAATAATAACTAATACGTCACCTTCGGCGGCAATAAAGGTGAGCAACCTACTACCGGTGGCTCTGTACAACCATGAACTGGTACAATCAGTTATTAACAATTTGGTCAAAACAGTATGGTAATCCTCATCGAGAATAGCTGTGCTTTTACATGTTTCACCCGTGCTATTACGACAGAGATGAATTCTCAGCGACACTAATGCTGAGTCACACAACTCCTGTAGTTTACGGCACATCCACAGAGTGGCCAAATCAGAAAGCTGTGTGTACATTATTCCAGCATACAAGTTCCGTTCAATCATCGATCAGTGAGCCAGATCGAACAGAGAACTATTGTGAAGCAAACTGGGCTATATAAGACTGAATGATATGTGCCACTTATTCTCACAACGCTAATTCTTTCCTGAGGTGCGTCATAAATAGTGTTTACCGAGCACAGTGAGACTTGCACACCTAGTTGCAGTCGGTTGAGAGATCGGATGAGATACCATAAGTGTGCAGTGGCCTTGCATTTTTTCTCTCCGTCAAAAGCTTTCTCTGTTTTCTTCCTTATAGGTGTACGCAATCATTCCAGTGTCTGCCTTCAGACCCACAATACACATAAAGCTTCATCAAGCTTTTCCACTGTGCCAGAACAGTTGTAGTTGGACAGTAAAGCCGGAAAGCATAAAAACCAAAGTGAAATCGATAAAGTTTTCCCTATCTCCTCTTATTACAATTCTTTCGGCTATATGAAAATGAAGCTTACTCACTCCACTGTCATAAATTTACATTACCGTGACTCTTGTTCGTCAACGGCAAACTAAATTATATATATATATATATAATCACTACTCACGGCGTGGATGTATTGGTAAAACTCACAGGAGTGAAATGCATTGCGTTATCTAATTCAGGCAATAAAAAACTGCTACAATAAACTGGAAAAAACCTTTGGAACAGCGTTGGAGCGAGATAGCGGAAAACAAAAATGATCACAAAAAAACCTACCGAGACAGGTGTGCTGGTCAGTTTTCCCTCAATCGGAGTAGCGCGATTGGTACGAAACAGTCTAGCGATAACCTTCTCGGCTTCCACTGTGTATCCGGCGGTGACCAAGTACCTTGGCGATTCAGGAAGCAGCTGATGTTGAGTAGGACGAAAAAACAGGAAACATCTTTACATTATCCGACAGGGAGGCTGATAGCGAAGACAAAAATGTGGTAGGGTTTTCATAAATTGGGACAAAATACACATTAAAGTGAGCATTTAGTAAGGATTGACAAAGGGGCAAATAAGCAAAACTGGACATTGTACACACAGCTACGGGCAACATTTATGCTGTGTGACGCCAGACGGTAGATTCAACTGGCGGCTATCAGTGACGCGTCGAACCTGCAGAGTTGAAGGACTTGAAAACAGTTGACTGATTAGGTCGGCAAATTGCCCCTTCAGACCTTCAAAATAACAACCAAATTCGGTGGCCTGACACACTGAGGAAAACCGTCGGGAAATATAAACACGCTATCTCTCACAAAAATCACTGTTCCTGCAAGAGTATCGAAATTTTGGAGTTGCGAATTTTTTCACGTTCAAACTGCATCTGTTCATACAGCACAGTGGTTAAGGACGCCAAAACTATTTTAGAAAAAACGTCAAAACATGATAAAAAGCTATAATTTGTCCTAACCCCATGAAGCGCAGCATAATAACGCCGAGGGCATTTTAGCGAGATAGCGGAAAACAAAAATGATCACAAAAAAACCTACCGAGACAGGTGTGCTGGTCAGTTTTCCCTCAATCGGAGTAGCGCGATTGGTACGAAACAGTCTAGCGATAACCTTCTCGGCTTCCACTGTGTATCCGGCGGTGACCAAGTACCTTGGCGATTCAGGAAGCAGCTGATGTTGAGTAGGACGAAAAAGAAAACATCAGAGATAGTAAATTTCCACATGCACGAACCACGAAAGCCTTGTGTGTGCTGTGGGGGTCCTTGATGGGAACCAGAACGGTAACATGCTCAAAACCGTCTGTCAGATGCTTGGACTTCGTTTAACGACGAAAAGGAGGTTAAGGATGAAACAGAGAATCGCCTGGGCGAGGCTTGCCTAACTACGCACAACTCCTGAAAAACATCAAAACATCCAGATAACCGAAAAACCACGATGTATCGGTGGAAGATTGAAAGTTTTTTTCAAAGGAGTATGCCACTTTCATTGAAATCGGCTGATGGCACTCCTTGAAGAAAACACTGGTCAGACCCACCTAAACGGTTTAAAACTGCTGATCGTCACTTCACGAAAAGGATACCTCGTTCTTACAGAAGTGGAACCCAGCTGTATGGAGATCAGAACATGGAAGGGTAGCGAGGCTGCAACCCTATGGAAACTTATGCAAATACTCAGGAGGAATAATGGTTATTCACTGAGTTCCGGGCAAACAAGGCTTCGAGGGCATACGTACATCTGTGACCCGAGGTCTTATTGAACTACTCTACACCTCACCCATTAATCATGTACAGACTGACCATCGAATATATGAGAATGGATCAATAAGTGTGCTAAAAACATACGTTTTGTGTCCATTACCAGTTATCGGACTTCGGAATAAATCAACCTGAAAGCCTTCGATCCAATCAAGGTCCAGTCAATGAGCCTTACAAGGCTATCTGATTAATTAATGACACTTCTATCGGACGCATGCTACACTTGTCATGCATGTCGAGGTTCCGCAGTTCAGTTTATCTAAATGTGTATCAATTCAACCCTGAACCACCATTACAACTCTTCAGCGAACGGTCTAGGCGACGCAAGCAGATGAATCATTCCATTAAAAAGACCTCACCTACAACCAGTCCAGTTGAGATTTAACTGTCCTGAATAGATCAAGCTGCGGTTAGTGTTGACTAATTGTACGAAACAAACGATATTTTCGACAGACGAAGTGGGTCCTTTTGTTCTGCTCTGTACAACAAAAATCCGTTTTGTGTCCATACCCCCTTCTTGTTTTGAACCTGAACATAAACCACTCTTAGGCCCGGGCAACACGCGCCTAGTTCAATACAGCCACATGAACTTCGCGGTCTTTCGGCCACTTTGTCTTGACTCGACACGATTTTTGGGTGGGGATGTTGTTTCTTACTTAATTACCTAAACTAGTGAGTAGAAGTCGGGATTTGAAGTTTGTACCATTCCATCATTTCGTTATCGTACTTGTTGACAAACATCCATTCGGAAGATTCTACTTTTGCGGTTTTGTGCGTAATTCAACATGGTCCACCTGAATCTCCGCGACCGCGCAGTCAGCAAATACATGTCCAGTGCAAGCAAACACACAACAATGGCAAACATACAACAATCTTCTTGAGTGTGTGTTGGTTGGTGGCCGAGCATCCTAGTGCGAGGAAGCCACTTGATTTTGAATGCAGCATGCACATCGAAGTAAATGAGCTACGACAGAGCGATAGTCCTATGTGAAACAGATGGGGTATTCAGCAAAGTCTAAAAAATTAGTCGATCGATTCAGCAGTAAAAAATGTGCGACAAGGCAACCAACTTTGCTCGACAATCAGTAAAACAACTGAACAGAAGCAGACACTTCCGTCAGCTTTATGTGCTCAAGTCTCATCACGGCACTGAGCTTTTGAGTAAAACCAGAACTTCGTTCTGTCGTAGTTGTGGAAGGACTTCAATCAAGGCAAATCTGGTGAAATTCGACGCCTTTTTTTGGTTTCAGTTTCCACTGGCGTCCGAAGGATATCTTCTTGATTTGCACCTGAATGATCGAATCATACCTTGATCCAGAGATGGCTCATTGAAGCGCCATTTGTGGAAAAACAAGATTTTCCTCCATTGTAAAAACCCTTAGATTTAACTGATTCAACCAGCTACCGAAAACACCGTGTTTATCTGGACAAGGAAGAAGCTTCTTGTCCGTTACGCGCAGGCAACGGAAATTACAATGATTCCGAGGATTAAAGGCAAGAATTACTGGCTGGGTAAACTGCATCGGAAACGTAGCTTAAATGGTCTTTTCAACGATTATTACGAAATATCGAAGCAAAGCTTCATTCCGACACCGCTTCTGGAAGTTCAGTGGTACTGAAAACATCCCCAGAGAGATCAACTCCAGTAATCATACGCAGTTACGTTCCTAGATCATCGACTTCCTCTACGGGAACGATCAAGTAAAAAATCCTTTAATAACAATGTAGCGAAGAAGTAAACATGTATCCTGAAAATGGGTTCGTCCGTTGCTGCAAAGTGCATGCATTTCTTCAAAATTATGCCCTCATATATTGCAATAGCATAATTTAACTGAAGTGCCTGAACACCACTTTATCTACAAGTATCTGCTCCACCTGACCTCTGGCAGTCGAAGCAAGGCAACGCATGCTACAACGTTAGGTTTCTCTGTATGATAGCATTTCGAAGTGTAACTCAAAATGTCAGTAGAAAGCTGTATTCTGAGATGTTCCCGGATCGTTTAGCATTCCTTCCATGTTCTGTGGAAAAGGGAATAAAACCAAATGGGGCATTCGAACGGAAGATGCATTTGCAACCTTCTGTATTAAGCGGATTTTCATTCAGAGGAACAGACGACTTTCCGGAATCACAAGAAAACGGAGTAACATAGACTCGATCGTGTAGAATGAGGCGACTTTTTGAGATACTATACCTCAGAACATCTGTTTCACAGGCCACGGAAGTGAGTGTAGCTGACAAAAGTAGAATGCCTTGACTTTCGTTAAGTGGGGTTTTGTGCAGCCACATGTCCAAAGCAGTAGACCTAGTGGAAGAACGCCAGTTATTGTGTGACCGAATCACATTAGTCAGTGTTAGTAACGATTTATCCCAACATCCCATTAAAAAGGATAGTGGTTGTCAACATCGCTGACGGTATAAAGCAGGTGGTTTGTACACACCTGTCGGCAGGTCAGAAAATGATTGAAAAGCTGACACCAGAAAATGAACTTGATGAAGCATAGAAAACCTGTGATAATCCTGTGGGACTAATTGGAATCATCACATCCGACACTGCTATATTCACTAGAAACAAACAGGTTCGACGGATATTACCATGTGCGATTGGCCAAATGACAAAGGACAGGATGCAGGGATGATGTGAAAACTGAAAACAGATTGCCCACATGATCCAAACGACAAGCTTTATCAAGTGACCAAATAGGAAGAGAGTTGAGTTCACTGCACACTGCTGGTAGGGGACAGAGGAAGCGAAAGAATAAGTGCCCAGAAAAAGGGGACGAACGGTTTTCGTCCATTAGGTTTGCCGGTAGACAGACACTTGGTTTCATTGGCCCAATGGTCACATCTCCCGCCCACCGAATGATATTAGGACTATTCTATTAATTCGGAATTTATCCTGGACATTCAACCAACCAACCATTGTCATCACCATCAGTTGTAAGAACTGCAAACTTCACCGATGATTTGAGTAGGTGGAGTTGATAGCTGCGCATTTGAGATGGGAGCTGACATAATTGATGGGTAGATACGGGGTTATCTTCAGACTTTTAAGTGGTAAGAATGAAAAGGGAGTTATTCAGCGGTTCGGACGCACGAGCGCCATTAAGAGCGCGATCGGGCCACGTCCGACAAAAACTCTAACCATTGGTGCATCTCCATCCAGGGAGACAGCAATAACCAGCACAACTGAGTTTGCCGGTAATGGCTTTGATACTTCGCTGCCAGGTCACTGTTTAACCTCCCCTGGCCTGGTTCCACCCTTCGCTTGATCGTGCGAAAAGAGCCCTTCGAGAATTTCAGTCGACTGACATACAGAAAACGGGACCAAACAAGCGCAACCTACAGAATGTGATCAGTTCATAAATCAGGGACGAGTTATTTCTTCCGAAAACCCATATAGGCAAGCTAGATTAATTCAGCAAGCTACATTACCCAAGATTAGGCATAGCAGGAAAGCAACTTGGTCGTAACAATACACTCATTCCACTGGTTTTTATGCCTTTTGGTCAGAAAAGAAATATTAATCAGCGTCTTGCAAACATGGCAAGGGGAATATGTCCCAAAGATATGATTGAACAAGAATCGGTGAGCATACCTATTCTACTGGGCTTTGAAAGACTTTTTATGAAAAAGTGGCGGCGCGGCTACAAAGAAAAGTCAAGGAGAGACACCAACGCACTTATATAAGGCTGGATATTCAAACCACTAAGGAGAACACTCCCGCTGCAACACTCCACTGCTGATTTGAAAGGCGTCACATGACGTTTCAAACTCTAAAGCATAGGATACCAGTCCGCGCCCTGAGCATATCAGTTCATTTATTCCCATACTGTTGTGCAACGGGATATGCTGAACGTACGGTGACGCATTTCAGCCGACGGATGGGAAAACACTGACCAGCCTGATCGAATATTGGACATTGGAAGACTTGCCCTTGTGGGACTGATTACCACGCAAATGCATTTCACGCTGTCCATGCAACACCCAGCCATCTGTATGAAGTGGTATGCACTCAACTGTCGGGGCCACCACTTTTATCGTGACCCAGCCCTTAGTGGCTACAAAAGCTGCAAACCGAGACAATATTTCACGGATTTTTTTCTAAACATTCACAAGAGTACATATACAAACAATTCCACTGTCACCTGGACACATCGATGGGCCAAGTCCCCCTACTGACCATCGGGTCGAGTGAGGTCAGCTAACCGCATTTGGTCTTCAGTTCCTACTGTTTTAAGTCATATTCATAATTTATTCCTGAGAGCAATGAAGAGAATGCGGTCATTAGGTGACGGAAACCAGACCTATACACCCTATAGATGTTCTTAACATGTGACTAGTGAACGCAAATTGCGATTTTTTCCGCTCACACTTTTTTACACTCAATTTCCAACAATCACTCCAACTCACAGCATGTCTGATATGACACAATGGCACCTACAACCATATCTCCTTCTTTTCCTCTTCTGAAAAGATAACTTCTCAATAGGTTCCAAACTCTTTACGACTGGGAACATATCTCCTCCTTTATGATGACCCGATCCGGATTTTCAAACTCATCTCACAATCCGTTTTCACACCTCTCGTCCCGAGTCGCTCGTCTACTCTCATTGACTATGATAGTTTCTGAAATCTCCACTCATGTTTCACATCATAGCAGATGGTTCGGCAGTCACATATCACAAAATCGCACGACCTTAAATACTCCTGCCAGCATGGTGCTACTTCTTTAGGTTTGCTCTAAATGTGGGAGCAGCGTGAACTTCACTAATGGTTCGAATGAATATTTAAAAGAAACTCGTGAAATATTCAGCTTCACCAACAAATCTTAATAAACGAAAAGATATGAGATTCATGAAGATGTCTTCCGGGCGGTCCGAAATAATAAAACAACTGTGAGAATCAAAGTGCCAACTGTCGCACTCATCTTCAAATGAATTCCGAAATAGGGGAAGAAAGAATTCTTGCAGAAAGAAGTACATCACTGGGTCAGACAGCTCACTGTGGAGGCATTGTAAATCAACATACAAATGCGCACCACCCGTAATCATAACACACTTACATCTGATACGAACCGAATACGACGGAAATACCAACAAATAACATCCGAACGGCACTATACGAGGAGTAGGTTGAACAGTACCACACCACAGCGTGAGAATAATAACCAACAAAGTTTTGACAAAACTGGAGCTCAGCATAAAGAGTTTGCTAACGGACTAGCAGAAGCAAATGCAAAGAAAATCTCTCTACATCACATAAATTTACCTGAACTGGTGTGCACTCACTTTCATCAGCCCAAGAAACAAGGCAAGGGGTAGAGCACTTGCAAAGACCAACCATCGCCAACCAAACCGAGGGAGAATTAGATAGGCGATTCCCACTTCGAATGTGCTACCAATTGCCCAAAAGATCTATGTGGAGAAGGATATGGAGAAACATGCAGATTTTGACTCGATGAGATGTAGCGAAAAAGACGGGAGTATATATAATATATGTACGGTACCAACGAGAACGACACCAGCGAGCTCCAATACTTCACAGAGCAGTTGTATGAATAATAATGGAGTTCAACAAGTCCTACAGTTTAAAAATTGAGCGTACCACATCGCGGTAAGGGGGCGGAGAATGAGTGTGACCAAGGTGAACGACGGAGCGAACGCAATTGTATACACCCATACATTATTCAATTTGCAAATAAGTTGCAAGTCCCTGCAGTAACTTGATCATTTGCCCTAGATGCTTAACCGGATGAAGACCTACTGTGACCATGTCACGCTACAATAATCGTAATTTCAGATCACGCCCATGATTTGCTTCCGTCGACCGTCCCAGTCCAGGTTAACATGGGACCTCGTGCCACACTGCCCAATCAAGCTTCTCCACTTGATCTCAGGATACTCGACGAATACTGTGTATCCGCTTTTCACAGTAATAAAATCAAGTTCATTGATTTCATGGGAAATACCATGAGTTGAGATCGGTGACCCGGATAGCTTGGATAGTTCTGTCAAGCGACTCAGACGATGAGGCTTGAGACATATAACAAAATATGTCTTATCTCAAACATTGCTTTTGCAGTACCCAAATTTGTCTTCCACGAGCACTAGCCATTAAAAAAATGGATAACCACAAGCTTATAACTAATACGGAGTTGGAGTGCTCAACACCCATAGGCTTGTTTCAAAAGCAGCTCAAACATTTGCACGGAGGACCGGCTGGTGGGATTTTCACGGTTGACAATATTTGGAGTTGGGGGTTGATCAGCACTATATGCGGTTGGAACCAAGCTGCGATATGACCTTATACAGCAAAATACAATAAGGTGGCATGACGAGGTGAATGGTAACCTGGGTTGGAAGGATCGACGGGAGTATAATGTTAGCGTGTTTCAAAACCCAAAATCAAAAATCACGAGCAAATTTATCGCACTGAAAATGTATCATGAAGCAACTTATCGCTATTCTGATTCACTATCATGACAAGAACAACATGGGACAAGAATCAATAGGGTTAGCAACCAGTGGTCAGGTAGGGGTGTCTGTCAGTCATTGTTGTGGGGTAGCCTATGCTCTGAACCATGCTGCCAGAAGTTCAGAAAACAAATGAGCCAGAAAAGTTGAGTACGGTTAGCCTAATGGGTACCAAAAGCGGACATGATGGCCGATGCACCGAATGTCACCAGTTGGCAGCCAGAACGTACAAAATCCAAACGGTCTGAACTGTCTGCCATTCACTGTCACTTCAGTTGTACCCAAACGTCAATGAAATCTAAACTGGCTATTCACACCATTCTGTTCACTGCCTCACCTCAGTTTAATTGTGCGGTCGACCTCGCGCAGGATGTTCTGGGTGACAAGAGGCCCAGGCAACAAGGAATGTAGATACAACAGTCTAGAGAGACCTGTATCGTGGACTAGTCTGTGTGACCTGAACTTGTACTGGCTCAGATAAATCGTTTTATTCATGGGACTATACACCCGAGTTTTTGGATGGGAAACCTTCCTAAATCTCGTACGCATCAAAAAAATTGGAGCATAAACCTAGTAAGCTAGTTTTCCAAAGAAAATGTAAATGGTAAGGAGATTTACTGGAGGGCACAAGTACGCTTCTGGTAAAGTTGAGGACAAGACTTCCGCCCTTGTCGAAGTCACCACCAGGACATTCTAAACACTGGGATTGACTAGGGTACATTTAAAAATGTGCATCATAGAAATACAACCTAATAAGAGCTGTATCATCAGCGTAAGAGTGATCTCATGCCACCAATGTCCTTTCGTGTGTCTGGTAATCCATCAGATTTGGCATAACAGTAAAAAGACAGCGCACCATTCTGATAAGAGAATGTTGATTTTCCGTACCGAAGAAGCTCAAGGAATATCACAACAGTTAACTGATTAGGCCACCTGTAGCATGTTCGTCCTTGTGCATTTATTGTTTGCACAGCTTTGTACTATTCATGTTCAATGGGCTTACGTACTCATGATTTATATTCCACTTCACAACACTATGCTCAAACGTCAGAAGACTTTGAAACATTAAACACGAAGCTGGGTTTTGCACACACATCGATTGATACATTCACCAATAAACTTGTTATCAGAGAAGACAACGGGTGGCTACTTCCATTTTACTCACTTTGGCCGAATTTACAAAAGTAAAAGGATTACAAAAGGAGTAGAATGTGCAAGGAAAATGCCTAGCCAACCCTGTATATGCGTAACCTGGCATCAGCGACTCTCTATCCGATTACAAACGCATGGAATAGCCATGACAAAATAGCCAAGTATCCGAAGAATTTGAACCACGGATGCAAGTTTTGAAGAGATTCGAAGTGGAAGATCAGTGCCACGGGTTACATCAGTTATTATTTGCATCACAGTTCTTCTCGCCGGAGAGATAAATTAGTGACCAAGGGTAGTCTTTTGGGAGAAGTAGTCCTTCCCGAAAAAAAATGAGAAAATCTTTTGGACAAAGTGGTTCCCTTTACTGCTGGTGGCGTAGCTTGCAGTACTAACTGCACATAACCTGAAAGACCTACAAACACCCAAATCTACCTCCCTGTAGACGGCCGAAAATCTCCCTTGCTTCCAAATGTTTCCATCGGCAACATTCCGCTGGTTACTGCCTTTGGCTCACTGACCTACCCAAAAGGGTCACCTAGTATATGAAAATAAATCTGGGAGAGATCTGAAGATCTGACCGAACTTCATGATGCCCAGCTAAGTGAGGCATTGCTTTTTCCATTGGGACGCCGAGGGGGGAAAACCTCGTGCACTAAGGAATTTGATCACATTTTTTTACTAGAAACACTGCTTGGTGGTGACAAATAAGACAAAAGAGATCCAACAACAGTTCGACAGCTCTGCATTGTCAATGGCTGGTTGAAATAAGATCCACGTTTTGTGTCACATCTTTCCTAAAACCGCAAACAGTTCTCGTTCGGTTTAAGCTTCCAGGTAGGTTGGGCTGGAACCTTAAAAATAGTACAGTAGGCCTAAGTCATCGAAGGTGCCTTATATCGCGCGTTCTCACACACTGAGCTAACTCATTGCAAGCGTTCACGCACTCCAGCTACCACGTACTGTGGCAAAACATACCTGAACCGTCCAATAATAGCGTGGCCTGATATACGAGTCGACCGCAATAAATTTATGGTTCTGTCATCAAATGGTTGGAACGTTGAAGAAAAGTTTGATAGTACACAGGATCACGTGCTACTGAGCGCTCGCGAGTAGCACTGACTAATTGGGGACATTCCCATGGACCCAAGCATGCAGATACCTATTGAAGCGAGTAGTGTCAAGCGTAACGATAAACTCCAGAACAAATTATGAACTGGATGACAAAAAACTAACAGCTCAATGTAATCAATGCTACCTCCACAGGTTTTTTCGCACCATTCTGTCATTCACCATGCATTCAGCATGCCAGATATAAGAACGGCGAACAATCTGATGAACCCATCATCATGCATTGATACTGGGCCCTTGGGAGAGTAATTTGCCCCAAACTGTGCGAAATTAGGTGCTGTAGGAGTTGGAAAGGTAGTCTTTCAACGATCGGTGCGAGGTGGCTCACTGGTTAGGGCGTGATTCTACTGACCGGAAGGCCCGTGGTTCGAACCCGACCTCTGCACCTCGACTTCCCGTCTAGATTTAAGCAACCCAGTCCTCTTGCTACCTTCTAGTAGCATGACAGTTGGGGACCGAAAGGGTGCTCCAGCTGTACTATTTTTTTATTCCTTCAACAATGCGAGTTTTCTGTTGAATTTCGAAAGTTCCGAATGCCGAAAGTAGCCTTATAGGAGGAGCTATCACTACTAAGGGAAGCGCTGCAGAAAAGGAGCACTCTATGTATTCAATAGATATTTAATAAGAGCATACAAAACCCAAAGATCCGGAGCTAGCCAAAATTTTATACGTATCCAAGTGCACCCGCACTGTCGCTCGGAGAACCAACGAACCAAAGAACTACATGCTCCATTACGTAGATGATTACATTTGGCTTTAAACCGTATTGGTTTGGAAGTTCTTCAACCTACTGAACATTGTTGGAAAAGTAAATCTGGACAGTCCGAAGAAAAATTGACCAACAGTTCAGGCCAGAATGATTTGCTGAAGCAATTCGCATGTATGTTGATGCGCAAAAGGGTCACAACGTGAAGGTATATGTTGTCTGGCGGGATGGGATACCAGCGAGTATGCAGCGGAGCAGTGGCCGCAAATCGCACAGTCGGAGCAGATCAAGACTCTACGAAAACTTAACCGACCACCATCTGTATATCATATGCGCTTATGATAAACACCTCACATACATGGTGCGAGGTTTACTCCCGAGTGGCTAAAGAAGATCAAGCTGAGAGCTCGGGAACTAGCTGGTTATCTTCGCATGCACTATGCTAGGGACATTTAAAGTACGAAAACCAGGCCAAATGTGACAGAACAACGAAGATCGGGAAAGAATGAAATGTGATGACTCACCTGGAATCCCAGAAGGACTTTAGCTCGATATTTAACGGGCAAAAACTCTGACAAGAGCGCAAAACTGAAGTGAGAAATATGGTTAGGTATTGATTAGTGGAGTAAACCGAGCAAGTAGCATGGGTAATGAATTAAAGACATACGCAGGTAAAAATATAGAACAATCGTTTGGGATAGTTGAGACATCAAAGCGTTGCGTAGGAACTTGCAGGCATTTTACGCAGTGATAGATCCTTCGGCATGTGTCTGTAAACAGACCTTATTTACAACCAGCATGAATAATTATTAGTAGGACTGACGCGAACATAAAACGTACATAACAAGAGTCCACATGAGGATGCTGATCAATCAGACGTTAACAGTAACTTAGAACTAACAATGTGTTGAACTAGTTGAGGTAGTAGTATCCCACGTGAACTTTTTCGTCGTAGATCCGATGGCCATGAAGATTGACAAGTGCTTTCAAAATGTTCCGTCACCCGTCAGTGCATGGTTGAATGGCTAATTATACCCTATATACCGGCGTCTATACAGTCATCACAGAGTGCTCGATACCTCCAGATTCGACTAGCTTTCTCGTGATTTGATTGTTCAATACGTGATTTGTTTTGAGTTGTAGTCTACATTGTCTGATTCGTTGGATATCTATTTATCCATAGTTCTGACTGGCTTGTTCATAAATTGCTACTTGTTATGGTTTATCTTGTGCAAATTTTACTGAACTGTTCTCAGTTTAAACTGATTGCGGTCCAATTTCCTAGCATCTGACTGATTCATCAGACACTTCTTTGTCTAGTAGTTCTTTATACTGTTCAATTTGGTCTTTTGATTTATTGGTAGGTTCGAGTTAGGTTCTCCTGATCTTCCTCGGAGTTCCCGCTGCGGTTTCTTAAAGAGTTTCGGGGTGTGTAGTTTCGGAATGCTTAGTGGTTGACAGATTTAATGAATTCAACATGGTTATGACGGCTTTTTGGGTGCAGGAAGGCGCTTCCAAAAATTTACATTCTTTATCTTTTCTTGATTGAGAGCATGAATATTTTTGATCAAGGTGGTATGACTATTGATCTTCGTGCACGGACATAGTAGGTACTCGTGTCTGTTGGCAACAAGTTTGTGTCCACGCAATCTGGTGGGAAGCTTCTCACCTGTTTGTCCCACGTTTGTCGTAAACTTGGTTGCGCTGGTCATTGCCGTCTTCCTGGATGGGGACCCTGAGACGGGCCCCATAAATGGTTAGAGACATTCTCAGGCATCGCCCAGTCGCGCCCTCAATGGCGCTCGTGAACGCAAGCTATGCTACTGGCTCTTTTCCCAATGCCCCCACTTAAAAGTCCATTGACAGCCCTGCATTTACGTACCAATTTACTAGTCTTCACCTCCAGACCAATCAGGGAAGGGACAACATCAAGGACAATAAGCAATCTCCCGAACCAACTAAAAGAGAGGAGCGGAGACCACCACACCAGTCGCAAACTGAGCAATCAAATTATGTGGAGTCTTCCAAGCAGTCAATCGAATGAGGGGATATAAGATACTCTGTGAGAACCGTATAAACACTTACAAATAAGGCAGAAACGGTCATTCAAGTGCGCACCGACGACAGCTGCTTGATCAGTGACAGAAAGTTTGGAGTTTAATGGTCAAGCTCGACGATAAGACAAAAGGTCATCTGATAAGAAGCCACAAATCCTCGTGTTTTCCACAAATAATTAATTTCTTTGGAGCCCTATAACGACAATGACACAAGCCGAAAAGCTGAAAAGAATAGCCATTTTTATGATGACTCTTCGACGAATCAACTGATTTCCACGAAACAGGAGACGCATACAACGAAGTGATTGCACGCTATGAAAAAAAGTTCCAACAAACTGAATGGGCAACATTTTTACCCAGGTTAATAAGTTGCAAACCACTCAACGTGGCAAAAGCTAATACGTGCACAATGCGCGTATTCAGTCAAGATGGAAACCTTCTAAGCCAAACAAGACCCTGATAAAATCAGGTGAAATTGACCGACTGATGAGTAGAATATGGTTTACAAAGGGTTTTGTAAAGAACGTACGCAGTGGAATTGAACAATAAGACTGTTACGAGAAAAATCAGCGCCTGAAGAATCTGTTAACAAGTGCGGAAATCCCATTGGGCTAAACGCTCACAATAATGAGACATTAAGCTTCAACAACGCAGTCTAAATGGGTTAGTCCAGGCATGGCTTATTTTTCAGAGGAATTTCCACCCAAGACCATGTAATTCAAGTCGGATCAGCGATTGTATGGATTAAAGCAATTACTCACACTAAAGATCGATTAATCCTAACTCAGTGTACAGCCAGATAGTGTAGATCGATACATGTGTGGTAAACTGAAAATACACTTGATTTCACAAGTGATCCCAGTGATGAACATTGTGAACACAATCTTCTGGTGGAATTGCAGACAAGGAGTTAGCGAAATATGAGAACGTATCCCAAGAGTAGGTTTGTGTTGAACACTCCATTAGAATAAACTTTTTGTATAGTCTCACCGATTTCGTTGTAAACACTCTCTTAAAATCCGCCGAAGTATTCATTACTCAGACCAAGGTACGGAGTAGTTACCACCTTACCTGGTGCCATATATCAACCCGGTTAATAGTTGAACACATCTGATTTGCCAGGGCACCCTAGTATTAAACCGACTTGCTTTACAAGAATGGGAAAACCATCACTTTCATTGATTCCGAATACGAGTGGAAGTTTTTTTGAAAAGAGTACAATTCAGCCAGCCAGTAACTGAACGAGACTTGTGCAAAAATGACGCAACGCCCGAGCGTTGAGTGGCTTGTTATAGCAAATAGCAGGCGCAGTCAGTTGCGAAATGGTACCCACCTGCTACTGCAACCGCCAATTGCGAATCCAACAGTAAATCGGAGAATAAGAACCCAAACGTAGGTGGGACTGACGGCCGTTAGAAATCCGTAGTACGATATCAAAGTGAGCACTGTGAAAAAGGTCTTGAAAAGAAAGGATGTGGAGTAAAACATCGATTGGAGTAACGTTTGAAGTTGAGTTAATAAGCAGTGTGGTATGACATCTGTCTTACTGGTAGCTCGCCACTAGTACCCCGTGTCGGGCAATGGACATATGCTTTACACACGGGAGCACCGCTGCCATAAGATTAGACCATGTTGCTAGTTAGGAATTTTTCGGAATATTGAAATCTTAGCTATGTTTATTGGTTATTTACCTTCTCAATGTGTTCTCAAATGAGGAGATACTACCGGTTGGCACTATGATCGCAAACGACTGCAAAGCTTGTCCAACCGATCAACAATAAACAACTCGGTACTGCGAAAAAAAAACGAGGAAATTTTTCAAATCAGCAACTAAAGCAACAACTACCAGACCAACGACAGATCGAACCGTCGTTGTTGTACGATGAAGGTGCGTGTCTTGTATGGTTTCTGGTTCAACCATACTGTTAAACAAAGTTATACACTGTTGTTCACGATCCCGCCGATCGTCTTCATTTATACTGCGAGTAAAGCAACAAATGGTTGAACAAAAACGCAGAGGGTTACGAGAAAGAGTTAACCTACTCCCTGTATGAAATCCATACTACTGTTTGAAGAGGCACCCGGTTTACAGCGGCGTACCACAGGTGCAGAGTTTCCTCCAAGTTATCGGTTTATCCGATAGCATTGGGAACAACGCGGGTTCTGTGCTTTATGTGACTGATACTATGTGCTGTGCAAGATGCAGCGAAAACCATGACGAATAAAATTTTAAAAAAACACAATCGTTCTGTCCAGGGTTGCCATACAATCCGAAGTAAGCACGAGGGTTAGAATATTGCCAGTGCGCCCAGATCAAGACAGGAGCAATATATATACCAGGTTTGATTCGAACCACGGACTTTCCGTTCAGAAGCTTCGTCTTAACCACTGAGCTATTTGGAACTCAGCGAAACCACAGGGACAGTAGCGTGGAGTGTCCTTTTTCATGTGTGTCGACTTGAATACGGGAGTTTCCCAGTTATTATTGATCCGATGGTTTATCCTTAGTAGGAGTTACCTGCCACCTGGAAAGAAGCACCTGGGCCTGGGGGGGTGTAAGGTGCATCCGGCGTTCAGCAAAATCACCGGAGGCAACAGGTGGTGATCACCTGTGTAAACTACGGCATTCTGGTAAGGAGCTCATGCATAGGTACGTGCACAAAGTTCTCAGCCAAATGTCCTAGTTCAGAAGCAGCGATTGTCATCAAGGATGCCACAACCTCCCAGGTGTTAAGGAACAGGTCGCCACACATGTTCCTACCCCTCAAAAGACCGCGGGACCATGTTCAACGAACCGCTACTAACTAACCAACTAGGTATTGGGACTAGGCAGATGTCATATGAACAGTCTGGATATAGCTCCATGAATGAAGAAATACGCTGGAAAGTAGGCAAATACAGTGCTGTGAGGACTTGTTAGAAGGTCTTTTAGGATCCTGCGACTATGATGAACGTGAGGCTGTAAGTTGCAACCAGACTGCACAACCTATTGCACTACAGAATCCACGTTGTTGTACAAAAGTTAGGAACATATCCTTGAGTAGTACTGGTGATAAGCCTTATGAAATGAACTTCACTCACGACGAACATCTTGATCAGCAGTAACTTTTTTAACGCTACGGCGTCCTTACAATCCACTTTAAATGTGACGCCACAAACGTGAATTGTCTCGGTGTTACGCCTCAAAGTACAATGTCGCCCGGGGAGTTTGAACGTGCGTTTTCTCGTTTGAAACTTATAGATGAAGAACTTGTGTTCGTAGCGTGTTTTGAATATCTTAACAACTACACAGGCTACTATGAAAGACAATGAAAGACTATGAAAGTCAAAACATGAGCAATATTTGCGAAATTTCGTCAATAATGGATTCAAACCAATTTCACCGAAAAGGACCGTCTATAGAGGACAACTGTGAGAGTAGCCCTCGATCCCAAAACCTCAGAAGGTATCAAATATTTTAGCAGGGGCATCTTCGGAGTCCAACCGAAATTACCTGGTTGCAGCGCGCCCGCATATAAACGGTGCAGAGGCGAGCACTTGATAGAGGCAGAATCGCTACAGCAGTAAATAAAGCACCAAATGATATAGTCGAGGTGCGTACTACACACACAGGACCACAATATACCAAACAAAGCGCTAGGTTCCATCACAAAAAAGTAATGCGAAATGAAGGCGCTGCTGTGAACCTGAGTACGGTAGGATCGCGTTTTCCTGGATGAGGTTCGTGTGAATCTTCCTAGCACGTGACCGGAAACCTTAAGATCCCGTAGATGAACATGCCGGGCTACCAGTTTGTTTGTTGATTCCTATGCATTGCACTATGTAGAATGAGGCTTACAAAGATAAGTCATCGAAACCATCCAAACCCAACAGTAAAAAGGGTTTAGGTGGATTAGTGATGATAAAACGACAGTTGTAATTTCTTTCATGATGCAACGTTCCGACCATGTATGAGACCTTTGTCCGGAGCAAATAATTATCGTCATCGTAATCATCAGAGACAGCAACATGAGCGTTGACACTGAGGCCTTACTGCCGTACAACCGCAAAGTTTATCTAAATATATGTAAAGCCTCAGAATGAACAGAGGAGAAAAAAGTGGGTGAGGCAGGGGCCTGGTGTTAGCCTATCGCAAGTATTCTGAGCGCTCAACCAGACAATTTGGAAAGAAACTAACGGAACGCTAGTGACATCGAGTAGCCGCCATTTCTGGCATTGACTCCAACTGAGTGCAGGCCGGGTCACGGGGACCACACCTTGGAAGGCGTACAGCACCAACAACACACAAACTCTTCGTAATATCTTTCACACCCTTCTGCCAAGTCATGAGTTGTCTCCCACGGCGCTTGCGTCAGTTTGAAGGAGGCACGGAGAACAACAGTCATTTCAGTAAACAGTTTCCGCATGCGAGGCACATGACCCATCAACCGCAGTTGATGGTGGTCGAAGTTCTCCGCAATTGAAGCAACTGTTCCGCAACCAAATATTCATTTTATGGTCGTTATGAATTCATTGGCGACATGCGACATCAGCCAACCTTTTGATGCATCGGTGGTAAAAAACCTGAAGACGCATCACATCATTTGTCGGCAAAGGCAACGTCTCGCAACCATACAACAACACAGATCTTGCTGTGGCCTGATACATGCGATTCAGTGGTATGTCCTTTTGGCACTACAAGTGACGCAAATTAGTAAACGTAATTCTGACCTTTGAGATTGGTGCATTGACGGCATCAGACACGATTCCATCAGAGCAGACCGAGGTATGTGAAATTCTCCACAACCTCCATTGATTCTCCTTGAGTTTTAAGGGATGTGTTCGGAGACTGCACGTTCTGAAGCATGATCTCACCTTTGAAGGTGCAAGAAGCATGCCAAAAGATGGTGATCAGTCTATTCAACAGCGTTTGTGCTTAGCTTTCGTCTTCAGAGATGAGGGCGATGCCGTTTGCGTACTCCAGCTCGACAAAGCTCATATCAGCGACCATTTGGACACTGGGGTTTTGAAGAAATTGCAGTGTCTGCCTAATTACTTCGTCAATGACGAAGCTGAACAAGAATGAGATAATGGACATCCTATTCTGTACGGGAGCTTTTGAAGTGGTCACCATACACCCTCACACACCCAGAGGTATGTGAATACAGGGATCGGATCATGTTCACAAACTTCCGGGTTATGCCCTGTTTAGCAAGTGTGGTTAACAACTAACCATTCGACAGAATCGAACGCACCTTTGAAGTCAAAAAACACCAAGATTGTGGATCGTCTGTATATGTGGCGTTGCTCTAACACCTGACACTGTTGTTACTACATTCACTGCGAGTACCCTTGTTGAAAATGGGCACCACATCAATCCACCCCAGTCGTCTGGGGCGGTCTCTTCCCCCCACATAGATCCAAATTGACTGGACGGGCACTGACTGAGAGACTCACCGCCATGCTTGAACGGAACAGGTGGAAGGTCGTCAGGACCAGCAGCACGATGAGGCTTGAGAATAGATATACACTCGAACACTTTTTGAGGTTGAAGGCGCTTTCCTTTTCACAGTCCATCCTTCTGTTGAAGGCCAGGATTCCGGAGTGGAGGTGGCCAACTGAAATGTTGTTCGAATTACTATGCCCAACGGTCCAGACGTTCTGTTTGCTGGATATCAGGGAGCCATTTTGGTCCTGATAGTTTTACTGACAAGAGGCTTCCGAGGACCGGTCGAACGAATCATGCGCATGTTTCGGTATTTTTGCAGTTTCCATTTCTCTAGCCTTTTGGTTTCACCAAACCTCTTACCAGGCACGGACACCCAGTTTCACCTGGTGTCAAAAGATACGTCGGATGGAGTTGTGATTGCGGCCAGGGGGAATCTTTCACTGGGCCTCCAGTAAAGACATTGTCCTATCAGTACCGCAAACCGAAGTTCCAGTCATAAGTAGCACTTTGGATACCTTTTTCTAACGGCCCTTATTATTCGACATCGGACTATCGATCAGGAATTTGTACGAGCCGGTTCTCATAGGTTGGTTTCATTTCTGGGTCCATTATCTTCTCCATGGCTAAGCAATGTGTGTGCGTTTTGAGTAGACCTTAAAAGCTCAATGAACAGCAGCAGCGTACAAGTGCATGGTCGCAGTCCTCGCTAGTAATTCGGAAGCAGCGGCAGGCAGTGATCGATCCTCGCCACCGATAACTGATGGCGACGTGGTCGATTCGGATTTGGGACTGATTCGCTGGTGGGTACACCGTTGCCAAGCGATTTCTGCTGTTTGGGAAATTGGTACTGCAAAGGAACCGTCTGTGATCGGCTCACATCTGAGGAAAGCGATCCCCGTTGTCCGTTCGTCTCGTATCCAATCCAAGACGACCACCCAATCGGACTTCATCAGTGCTTTGTCCACCAAGCTGGGCATTCATGCCACCAGCAACCAAAACGATATTTGAGTTTTTGGCCCGATGTAAAGGAACACCTAGCGCTTAATAGAAAGTGCCTTTCGCAGGTTCAGGGCTATAGTCAATTGGGTCGTAAGCAGACACAATAAAAAGGGTGCGATGGACCTCACCTTTACAAGATCCTCTCACAGACGTTACCAAACGAACCGCCCAGAGGTGATTATCAAGTGGTATCCAATCAAATAGAAACACTCCGCTCGGTCGTTCATTACAATGCCTACCCCAGCATATCCAGCTGCAGTGGCCTCAGCGTCACCAGGGGTGCGCAGCAAGAATCGGGAAGACAGCGAGGGGGGGGCAGTCAGTTCAATCCCACTACTTGCGTCTTGTATCCTTGTTTCTGACAGAAAGCATACATCAATGCAAAGGGAATCCAGCGTACGAGCAAGAGCCACCTGCTCGCTTCAGTGTGCGAACACTAAAGGTAGCTGAGTGGGCCGGATTGCTGGGTTTGAAAATATACATCGAAAGACTTACGTCTTGTGTGAGTCGAAGCTCTGTTCTAGGTGGTTTACATTGTTGTGACTACGTCCTGTGGGATGATAAGTTGCGGCTTCAACGAAATCACGCATTCCAACGGCAGTGTGAAGCGAGGGCTTCAAATATGGGGATCCCGTTCTGATTCCAGATCGAGGCTTTAGGAGTTGGTTTTTGCTGTGAAGAGATCATCGGTGCTGGTGATTACGCGGTCTTCCAAGGAGTGACCACGTTTGCCCCAAAGATATGCGCATAAAAATTCCCGATTCTATGAACCCTGATCCCGTCAGCAAGCTCTGTGATGCAAATTAAGACTTGTCCTGTGAACAAAAGTCCACTAACATAGTCATCCGATTTGGTATTGTAAGATGCTACCTGAATGAGGGATTCTATTAAACAGGTGTACTTATTCAATCAGACAAACGAACAGTGCTTTTCTGAACAGCAACTTACCGGCCATCGGCCGAATCTGTCCGACACGAATCCCCAAATAGGAGAACCGATGAGAAAACCAGCGAAAACGACCTGCGGTGAAAAAGAAGAGGTTTCAGCTTGCAGTCAATGGGTTGTGCGCCCAAATACTTGTCAGCGGGTAAATGTATTAGATGCTTCACTACTTCCTGATGAGATAGACCTCTCTCGAGCAAACAACACACCTTTTGATGGTCGACGTGTAATACGTCGATGTGGGATTTTGCTAGCTCCGGGTTTGTGTGCGAACAACTCAATCCTTGATGTTTTATTACGAAAGCGCAAAATTACAGGGGAAAAGCTGCTCCTTCTGTCAGGGTGCCCTCTGTGAAGAGTACAGTCAGAGAGAGTGAAACAATGTAAAGCCGGTGGAGTCCGAACCAGGTTGATAAGCCTATTTTCATTCGATGCACGCCATACTTCCGCAGCTACTTGAATAAAACATAACCACCGAGAGCCTTGGAGTAGCGAACCACGTAAGGATCCCATAGATTCAATAGAAAATACCCGCACGCGTGACAGTGTGAGCCAATCAGACGACAAGTTGCTCTGTTTGAGTCTACTTATTTGAAAAATTGTTAGTTTACCGTTTGACATGCACTCAGAAATGTGTAAGTTTTATTGACGAGATTTCTTATTCTTCTCCTCACTATGTCATTCAGGCTGCGGACAACCAACTCTTACAACACTGACGTGAACGGTCATTTTTTCGATAATGAGGCTGTGTATCAGTAGGCGGGATACAACTAAATGAACTCAATCAACGATAGCAAATAAGCTTTAGTCCATAGTGGAACATTCAAACACGACAGCTCGAATGAGGTTACGGGAGAATCTGTTGATTGGTGTACCGCCTCTATC
>NW_008752299.1:108272-117116 GCF_000715545.1 Opisthorchis viverrini
CAATGTGCTCTACTATAGTAACATTCATACAAAATGACACTTTAAAAATGTAATCCTGCACTACCACTGATACTCAAAATCTCCTCCATCCCTCCCCGCAAGACACAAGTGTTGCAAGGTTCTGAGAGCTAAGTACTACGGTATAGAGCACATACATGCTGAATTGAAATGTGCTCGCAAACAAAAGCTGCATGGTTTCTGGCTGACAAAAGGTCGAGAACTTCACCGACAACGAGTACAGGATTCACAGTGGTTCCTGAAAACATTGCACGAGAGAGCGTCTCACCAGAACGCGCACTTCACCAGTGTATCGGTGTAAATTGGCCGAAAACAAGAACACATGTATGGTAGCTTCATAAATCCGTGGTGTTGTCTGTTCGCATGCATACGCATGAATGAGTCCATGAATAACTAGCCTGTCAGGTGAGATGCGTCCAAGACCAAAAATTGTTTTTCGTGACCTATGAGCACTTGCTCGGTTGGTTAAGACCCAGAGCACAACCAGGAGCTAATTAGGCTGCTTTCTGGAGATAGCTTCGAAGTGTTTGTCTGGTTCTTAGTCACCGAGAAACGGACACGAATCAGTATGTGATAATCGTTAACACAACTATCCCAAGATATTTACCGGGTTGTGTTGAGTTAAAGTTGAAGGTGTTCCGGAACGTCCAGATTTTCGAGGAGCGATATTTGCCCAACGAAAAGACTCGGTCGGAAAACAGGATAATCGGTCAACAACGGTAGATTCAGCGAGGAAATGAATCCAGATGAGATCGACAACCATGCTACAACCATGTACTATGCGATAAAATACTGTCTGAGTGTTACTAAAACCTTGGAGGTTGTCCTTCGCTAAAGTACTGGCCAGTCGTCATAGACTAAATACCGAGTGCGCGTTAACAAACATCTATCGGATATTGCAATAAGCGGGGAGTTCTGATGTCTAGAACAAGGAGTTACCAGAAGATCTTCGTGATGATGGGAGAAATGGCTGTAGTTAGAGAGCGAATCTACTGACCAGAAGGTCCGTGGTTTGAACTCGACCTCTGCCTCTCGACTTCCCCTGTCAAGACTTGGCTAACCTGGCAATATCCCAGCTCTCGTGCTTCCTTCGGGTGGCAGCTAGGCACCAAAACGGTGTCACCGCTGAATGATTATTTTGTCTTTATCTTCGTGGTGATAATGTTGGATAGCACCATTGGGATATGTACAAATTTACTATGGCGTTCGTGTGCCCGATGAGGATGAACCAGCAGTCATACAAGTTAGCCACCAGTATGCCCTCTGTTACACTAGTTTTCCGCTGGCATCTTCAATCCGGGTTAACACAGCGGACATCATTTTCGACGAAACGGATTTGAGTCTCTGAATGGGCACCTTCAAACTGACCGACGATCCAGGCCTTGAAAATTATATGCATTTGTTGTTTCAACAACAAAGGATACATAAAGAAACTTTTACTTCATTACGGTTCTCAACCGCAAAACTCCGAAGGGAATGGTAGTCCTCAAACTAAGTTCACCACCAATATATCTTTGCTGAGAGCCAACAGATCCGGCGCAAATATTACGGGTAGCTGTTATGGATCCAAACAAGTATACAACAGATATTGTTCTTATCCACAGTGACATCATAAACTGTAGATTACATTGTCTGGATCTCGGTGGAAATCTCTACCTCAATAGCACGGGTATTGAAGAACCATAGACAAAAAAACGAGTCCGGATACAGAGGAAACAATCGAGTGGCGCAGGTACCCGGTGTTGTTATTGGTAAGTGGAAAGTCAGTACAATCCAATAAATCCGGCGTCCAGGATATATATACAAATGATTGTGGCGAGTTACTTCTCCATTTGAAAATCTTTAAAAACCCGCTCACCGACAAAATAAACAGAAGGAATCGTATAATAATACCAGAATGTAGGGTTTATAGCACCACCCTAGTAGCCCGACAACTTTCGCGGGTAGCATATAAGAATCAACAATAGTGTACCATACCGTGAGAAAATATACGGAAATAGGGAGACTGAAAAACTAATCAGCGATCTTCCAAAGAGAACGCCTCCTGATACAAAGCAAGTCTATAGATTTATTCCTATGTTCCGGTTGTTGCTTCAGAGAGAACTACTTGAGTTACTGGAAGACCCTAACAGTGCTTGCTAATATGACTTGATCTTGTTTTCCAGATCATCCTCAATTCAAAGCATCTCGAATTGCTTCCGAATTCATCTTACCGCAAGCGACAATGTAGTCAAAAATCGATAAGCTGAGCCTCGAAAACAAAGATGTAACATCAGGTAACCATCCGAAAGTCACTGTCGCTCAACGACTAACACCCATTTAGGCTTTCAGTATATCAAGTTCCTAACACCATTTGTTGCATCACGAAATTTACACACTTAAAAAACGGCATTTTGGATCGTGGGAAAATTCTCTGTTGGAATATTCCTTATTTGTTTTCTATCCCCACTGGCACACGCCAATATCGTCCATCAAAATGAGCGTGTGGAGCGTAAACTGTGCATGATAATCAATTGTACCGTAACTACTAATGGTCGAATCAGGCAGTCAAAGAAATGGCGTTAGGAAAGAGGAACTCAAGCTGGACATTTCGCTTTGCAATGCGAAGTTGAGTTTACCACCATTCCAGTAGTATAAAAAGAACCTGAATTTAAGTCCAAATTCGTTCATCTAGTGCTACCAGGTTTCAGGCATTTAGGATGCCGCCGGTGCACCGAAGTTTGCATCGTCCAACATTTCCACGTGTTGCTAAAACGTGATTTGTTGTTATATTTTCTTCCATTTCATGAGATTCAAGGAAAGGGATAAAAAAATTCCTTATGGAGAAAGATCGTGAAAGCAAAGTAGTCTCTCAAAAGATGGAAAATCCTACAGAATTCTAGAGTGCATGCATCTTGCGGATTCTTTGTCGCAGAATTGTTCAAGTCATCCGCGAAAGTACAAACCAGGCTGTTGGTGAATGAACATGAATTATAGGGAGATAATACAAAGCACTCACTGTAGTGATTGCTGCTATCTCTTCAGAGCTCAGTAGCCAATTGCATCGGAGAGCTGGGCCGAGAATGGACAAAAGGAGCATTTCCATAGCATCTGCAGCCTACAAATCAAACCAAACACGTATGGAGGAACGGTTCGGGAAAGTAACAATCCAAAGTATGCCGCATACATGAGTATCGTCAAAAATGATGTTATTCTATCACATTCAAGGCCACACCCTACATTAATGGGGCCCTGAATATAGGCAGAAAGGATTTATGCGTACGACTGCCTCCGAAGTTTGTTGCTGATATATGTATGAGATTAAGACCATATACTTGCTCTCACATTTTATTATTCTGCACTAATAATCAAGTGAATCCAAAAACACTTTATTCAATTCTGAAATTCACTTGTGATTACCAACACGCCATTTTCACGGTTGACTGTTTTACTCACTAAAGCAATAGGAATGGGATCCCGCTGACTACATGCTGCTCGTACTTGCAACCTTTCGCGCTTTATTTCAGTTCATAAATGTTCCATTTCTTTCATTGGGTCACCATTTTGGATGCGCCCTTGCGGTCGCAAAGAAGGACAACTGAGTCATCGGTCTAAATTCTCGCCAAATAAGATATGGTGTCTTTTAGGCATAAGCACATAAAAAGCTGTTCGACCCAGTTCTTTAGGCCCCCCCTCTTTATCTCGCTTTGATTTCAAGATAGCTCAGCGGTTAAAGCTCGAAATTACTAAACAGAAGGTTCGTTGTTCGAACCCAACCTCTGCATCTCAACTGCTTGGGTAACCTAGAGGTTTCTCAGCTTTCGTGCTTCCTTCGAGTAGCGTGGCAGCTAGGCATCGGGGGGGGGGGGGGTGCTACAGCCGAACAATGTCTCGTTCTATTATTGGTTATCTGGTTAGGTGTTTGTATCACTGTACGTCCCTAAACAGTGAGTAAAACACAGACAGTTTGCACAGAATCTAATAGGTTACGTACAAGCCACTGGTGCCAATCATAAACCATCAGATAGATCTCCTCACGCAGCAGAAAACGCGGGAACCAGTGTAGAAAATGCAAACGTAAATAACATGAATACGTCATTTTGAGCGAAAACCAAGTGGGTGAGCGGCTAGAATTTCTAAAAACTTAATTACCCTCTAGCACAAAAATATTTGTGAGGGTTTAACACGCAATAAAGTTTTGCGGAGCCAGTGGATGTGTCTTCTGTGTTCGATTTTATGATACTCTTGGAGGCACTCATACCTTTAGGGACATGTGTACGGCATAAAGATATTGTGACTCGCTGGGAATTTCGGACACAGTCGAACCAGAACGCCATTCAAATTCTGGTCGACCAACTTGCCAATTTATTGATGCTCATAATGCCGAGATTTTTCCATGTGTAGTGTCCTTGCGGCGCTGGGTTGACACATGAAACATAAGGAAAAAGCCATCGGCGTAGGCGGATTTGTTCGATCAGGAACTGTTCCATTAACCTCAGTGCTAACATCTCGGATTGCTAAAAACTGCATTGTCCTGGAAACAATGTACTAAAAAGTTGAAGAAAAATTCTACTAACTGTTACCTTAAAGAGTACTTTTGATCCGTCCGCAATAACTGCACAGAATCCTACAAATATTTGTCGTCAGATATCAGATTCAACTCTGATACAGTTTCATATGGCTACCGTACGATGTAATGTTAAGATCATCTCAAGATAGGCGAGAGCAAACCAACTGGAGTAACCGCATCAGGACAGTAAGGCAGAGAGAAGCAGATGCAAGAACAAGAAACTATGTGTCCTGATTGACTGCTGAACCTATCGATCAGTATGCAGAACGCTACAGGAACCCGACATTTAGTGCGCGCACAAAACTTTTCTAGACGGGGTAGTAAAAATCACACGCTTGTGTAATGGTTAGTTTCAGCAAAGGTCCATGTAAAATGATCAAAGATTCTATTGTATGCTGAATCGATACTTACCATCAGCACCCCACATATTACACATAAGAGAATCTGAAAACGACCGAATCCAGCCGCCTCAACAGCGTCTTCCACTGTGTAGGTTTTTCCTTCACAATCAATGTCATCAAAAGACTTTCCGTTCAACACAGATTGTCTTTTCTTCGCATCGTCTAAATGAATAAAGCTTTGTAAGAACAAAACAAACGAAATTACAAATGTCGGAATCGGATACCGGTTTCTCTTCCAAAGGGACAAATTCAAAACCAGACGAAGCCTGAAGGAATACCAGTTGGTAAGGATAACACGTACCATTTGCACTCCCCACCAGCACTTGAGCACTTTTAGAACGTTCGCTGTGTAATAAGTGACACCAGCGATTTATTTTAGAAACAAACAGGTCATAATCTGAAACGATGGGAAAATCATAATTATTAGGGTGAATAGACGAGTGGATGAGTTCCCCGGTAAGGGATTCCATTATAGAGTGGTCGTTCGGCTGTAGCAAGTCTTCGGTGCATAGCTCCCCAGAGCTCTCCGATGCGTGCTAAAGCACGTGTCGCACCTGGAGCACTGCCACCATGTCCACAGAGGGGAAACTCAGTTAAGTTGAATGCGTAAGAAAACTGACCAACCAGGGAACTCTTGAAATTTTGCGAAACTGTAGCGCAAACGCGGGGGCGGGTCTTTGACATCTAGCAACGGACTACTTGTAAGCTTCATCTGAAGTATGCACCTCAACACGGGTAGCTCTCATAAATCTTCCGTATACAACTTGATGCCCGACACGCATGTTCGCTCTTCATTCATAATCAAAATTCTTACCTATGAGATGACTGATGATGACAATGATGAGACAACCAACAACGTAAGAAGTACTGTTTCCTAGGAGGGGACAAGATGGCTCAAGTGGTTACATATTGTTCAGCTGTAGCACCCTTTCGGTGACTAACTGCCATGCCACCCGAAGGTTACACGGGGGCTGGAATACTGCCAGGTTGCCCAAGCCTAGACACGGGAAGTCGAGTGGCGGAGGTCGGGCTCGAACCACGGACATTCCAGTCAGCAAATTCGTGCTCTAACCATTTGGGCCATCTCGCCCCCTCCTCAAGTGGTTAGAGCGTGAATTTACTGACCAGAAGGTCCCCCCTTTCCTGTCGCCTTCCCCGGCCTAGGGTTGGGCAACCTGACACTATCCCAGCCCTCGTGCTTCCTTCGGGTGGCATGGCAGCTAGGCACCGGAAGGGTGCTACAGCTGAACGCTTTTGTCCTTCTTTTTACTCAAAAGCCCAACAAACAAGACGGTGGATGTGCGGGTGCTAGCCTCTAACTCAAAAACCTGCAACACAAGACAGCCTTGTCAGGGTTTTCTTAAGGGACCCTAATTACTCAATAGTCAAAATCACTTGGCTGCAGACGGCTGGCCTGGCCCGACGACGCAAGAAGTTATCGTCCAGCAAAACTGTCTGACTCCTAATGCGGGCTGCGCACATCAGATGTCTTTTGAGCAGCACCAAACGTTTTAAACTCAAAAAGGTCCACCTTTCCTAACCCATCCTTTCTCGGACAAAGGCAGCATCACTGCCTCCATAAATGTGGACATGTTGGTGGCCTGAAGGAAACATCTTCACACTCTTATCTCAGAGGATAACTTTACCTCCAGGCTGACTCGCAATATGACTTTTCGCAGTACGGTGACTCGCTTTCTTTGTCTGACTCCTCCACGTACGGCAGTGAAGCATCGGTGCTGAACACTGATGTCATGCTGTCGATGATGACGATGCCACGTTGGCCTTTCTGGCATGGTTGAAAATTAAGGAACTGAGTTACAGGCAATTTGATCCGCAAGATCGCTGCAACACTGAAGACAGACCACCACGACAATGTGACAGCTTTAGATCAGACCTCGATAAACAAAAATAAGAGGTTGGAGAGATACATTAAGTTTGCTGGAAGACTCTTCTTTCGGCCGGAAGGAAAGCGTCCACAGTAAGGACACAAATCAAGCGGATGTGGGGTTGGTGATGGTACAGATATGATGACGGTGGATGTTGTGTCAGTGACCGACGTTCGAAAAAAGTGACGAGACTCGACCTCCCTGGAGAACTTCACAAGAAATGGGGTAAATCTGAGATGCTTTGGGTAAGTCACAAGGTAACCAAAAGTGTAGGAGCAAGCGATAAGAAGAATAGCCACTAACTTCAAGGGATTCCCGGTTGATCTTGTTTAGAAGAGCCAACCTATCTGTCATTAGTGTAGTAACTCAACTTGTATTCCCATAAATCCGTTTCTAACAGATTGGTGTTTCAGCAGTTTTTCGGCAGTGAAGCATCGGTGTTGAACACTGATGTCATGCTGTCGATGATTGTGATGATGATGTCGATGATGTTGATTCAGCTTAAGTAATTTTATTAGCACGTTTTCTGGTGAAGCACAACTCGCTCCTTTGATATCACATCTTTTCTATAAACTTACCCTGGTACCAAACACTGAACATTGCGACTTACTGGTCTAGTAACTTGAATGGATCCTGTTGTTCGATCCAACACATTCGACGGTGATCAAAATGTTACAGACGCACCGAAAGGTGGAGCCACATGTCTCGGACATTCAAAACTTACACGAATGCTGTGGAAACTAAGCCCGACAAGCTATGTCATTTCCTGATGTCCTGACTATCTTTACGACTACTAAACTGATTGCGATTCTCTCATCAATATCCCGTAGGGAGTGTTCGATCGAAGAGTGACATGCTTGACACCCCCTGATTACCTGAAACCAAGAGAAGGAGCAAGACATCGACCAGTTCGTGCAAATACTGAAGTCCCTCGCAGAAGATTGTGACTTCAAGGCTGTAGAACATACCCATGAATCTGTAATGGATGCTCTGACTAGTTGTATTCAGTTCAATGTCATTTGATGGTAATTCCTTGCACAGCAAGAGCCAGGTGTCTATATGACACATGAACCCACTAGGGATCCAGAACTTGCTCACGAATAATGATAGTCACGCACAAGTGCAGCCCCCTTCTTGTTTTCCTGCTCATCAAGTTCAAATGTTCTGTCGTTGTCGCACTTCCCACTGCCTCCCATTCTAACTTAGCACTCACAATCCTATCTTGTTATCATACGTCTACAGTAAATATGCTCGACTTAAATGTCCTCTTCTTGATCACGAATCATTTCTGATGCGTTTACAAAGTAAATTCTATTGTAAAAAACGTTTTTTCGACATTTCTCGTCGCGGAAGCTCTGAACTATTTGCCTCGAACTGTAACAGATAGTACAGTAAATGGAACGAATCTCAAACCCTTATCGACACTGAAACTTCTCATAGTTACGCTTCTACCTCCGTCGTGCAAACGAATCATTAATCATCATGACATCCACTTTATTTTTTCTATTACTAACGACGGCTGCGCCGCTAAACGGTATTAATCATTCGGACTTTCAGTTCTACCAAACTTGTGCGAAGCTTGCGTAGGACATGGTTTGTGGACCTACATGAAAAGGTTAGAGTTCATTGCGGTGACCATTGGACCACATTTACTTTTTGTGACGTAGTGCCGGATAAAACTGCTGCTGTTCGTCAACTTATCTACTAACGGCAAGCCAACTGCAACAAAGCAGCAACGTTATTCCTCAGGGGTGAACGATTAACACAAATAGAAGTTAATCAGTTATTCAAAGAGGGGAGCCGTCACGAAGAAACTGGACCTTACCGCGGTGTGACGGTTTGCGCACCTCAGCGATTCACTGAGCTATACTGGAGAGTGTCCCGCGACAGTCACAGAGTCTCTCACACCAGGTTGGTCAATGGTTAGAGGTCTGACGAACACAGTCTCCTGGCCCTCCAGGTTGGGGGTTGGAACATGTGGCGACTTGTT
>NW_008752299.1:120933-125791 GCF_000715545.1 Opisthorchis viverrini
GTAGGCACCTCGGAATGACTGTGCTAAGCTAGCACTAAGTCCCTCTCCGATCCACCTTTATTCTTTTTTTTACAATGAGGCCTTCAAATAAGTCATGGTTGTACGACAGTGAAGCATCGGTGTTGAACACTGATGTCATGCTGTTGATGATGATGATGATGATGATGATGATGATGATGATGATGATGATGATGCAAAGAGGGTATTATCGAAACTTCAACTCCTCTCAGAGGGTTCAGATACCCATGACGAAGAACTCCAATCCAAAATGCGAGAGATTTAGTAGTCAAACTACCAGTTGATTCACCTATCTAGATACGCATTCTCTACCACGACTGGAAAAGATGGTTGAAAGCGTATTGCGGCATATCGTACACAACTCCAGAAATCAAGGGTGTATACCAACGATTTCTGATTGCGCAAGAAACCTCATAGACTGCTTTCAAATCTGGTCGCAGACCAGTTTAATTTCGCCGTATTGTGTTCAGCGAGACCAACGGGGATGCCTGGTCTCAACGCACAATACAACAAGGAAAAACGGAGAACATTAATGAAATTCCTGCTTAATGACAAGGTTGACGGGCGAATCGACGCTAAACACGACAGTAATGTGCACTCATTTTTGAGCTGTGCGAATAAATATGACGGCAAGCTTATTGATACAAAAGTGTGGTTGAGTTGAACAAACCTGTCTTTTGGGTTGTTAAGTATCTAAGTGCACAATTAATCCACACCCAGAATGCATCCTTCTCATCAGTTGCCACATCTGTGTGATAATGATGCAACAGTGAGTAGTAGGAACGTTTGCCAAGTCCTAAGTGTCAGTGTCATTCTGCGAAAAAATATTTTCTTGGTTGAGAATAGGAAGAGAGAGAGAATAGGATGAGAACAGTGAAGCATCAGCGCCAACACTGATGTTGCTGTCTTTGATGAGGAGAATAGGATTTTTCCACCCCAATACATGTGATGGTTTATTTTGGTAACTTAAGACAATCGTTAAAAAATGCGACTTTCGGCACGGTCGGTTGTAACAAGCCATTATTTGTCAAGAGAGATGCACCCGATTTTGGCGCTGCGACTAGTTGTCCTTTTCTCGAAAACTCTGGTTACCCACAGAATGAATCGTTCCGCCATCAAAAACGAAGCCTAAGCAATCGCTGAAGCTGCGCGCAAGCTGAAAAATCTCAAAATTCGATGATGGAAAATCGGGATCTACCTTCAGCGTCGACGGTACCCAAAGACCCAGTGAATATAATTAAGTTTCTAATAACTCATCCCGTAACGTTTTTGCGGCGGTGCTTTTTTAAACTGAGTTCTTCTTTAAGGATTTGTATGTTGACGTCATCCACATCCGGAAACACTGAAAGTCCCCGACCATCAATTGTCACAGGGATTTCTCAGCAACGATTTTTCAAGGCAATTCACGTGGCTGAAGTGTTCCGCACAACGGTAAATGAAGTACACAATATTCTGGGATTTGATGAAGGGGAAGGTGTTCTTTATAGTCAAGTTCTACTGCGGTAGACACAGTCCATACTTGAGAGGAGCCGAGCTGTACAGAGGAAATTGCGTAAAGATTTTAGAGAAGTGATTCTGCGGAAACAGATCGTGGTCAGCTGAGCATGGAAAAGCAGTTTGAAGCTATAGGTGTCATTACGAATTCGTTGTTACGTGATCTTTGGACACACTCCTGTCGTTTCGTCACGTACCTCAATAGCCAGACATGCTTCAGATTTAAATCGGACACGGTCCAGGTATAGTATGTTCACTGGGGGGCAGTGGGGTGGCTGAAGCTTTCCTGAATTCTGGTAGACCCTTCTGTTCCAGCTATATCATGTTGGTATGTTAATTATGCGCGCCCTTTAGAGTCGAGTCATCACATCTGAAGCAAGCATGTATTCCCAAGCTGACTTGCCAGTCCATCATAGCATGTTCGTCTGTCTTAGCTCTCCAGAAGAAAAAACCATGGATACCTCGCTGATTCGGCTTATCCACTACAGTCCAGTCGGTGTACGTCGGCTGGTCCAGCGTTTCGTTCATTAACCTGTGTCATATGTCACACTTCCTCAGGCGACGACTGCACCAGTCCAGTGCCAGCGTTCCGGGTAATATGAGTCAGCGCGAGGTTCCAAGAATCGTGAATTTCCCCGCCATCCGTCACTGATCACTATATTTTTTCGATTGTTTGGCCCCGATTCGGCAGGTTTCCCAGCCACGCAGGTTCCGCAAACTCTTCACCCTTGTTACGAGCTGTTTTACGTTCTAGTTGTCTCTGTATAGTGGCCAGAGTGTCTTGAGTGCATGTGTCCCATCAAGCTCAGAGCTGTCATCACAATCTGATGCTCCAGGTTGTGTCGCGCTTTCGTCAGCTGGAGAAATGGATTGAGAGCTCTCATTCTGGAGGACGATGAATTTTAGGAGTATGGGGTACAGCTGCTGTCATTTTGGTTACTATGTAACTTTGGTTATCATGTAACTACCTTGCTTACTGAGCTCTCGCTGTGCTTTTCATCCACAGAAATTGTCGATCACCACAACCTTAGGTGAATTACTGCCCCCTGGTTCTCACATAGCGTGCACACTGCAGGAACTATTGGAAATATCACGTCAATGTCTGTCCGCACACTGAATTATAGGAGTATCGCTATGCGGAAATGATCCTCTTGTTAGCAGTTAATTTGTAAGATGCTCAACAGACTGAGTTCGTATTTGATTGGTCGAAAGTGGCCGTCTTGCCGCACAATAACAATGGGAGTGGTGATTGGTCAGAGTTTTGGGCCAAACGGACAACTGGAATCCAATGTCTGCTAGTCGTCAATTCGTGGACTCACGGGTTCACTGATTGATACACACGATCGGCTTGTAGTATGCATGCTGTGGAAGCATCAAGGGACAGTGATCTCCGAAAATAGGTGTCCAGGACATTTTCTGTGAATGGAAAACCGGAAGGATACTCATGAGTAAAGGCCCAGTAAGCGGGGTTTTACATCATCAATATTTACGCATAAATCAGTCATACTGACAGACACTGTATACTGCAGGCTTCATAGTTCGCAGATGCTCGGGTCTCCCAAACACTAACCTGTGGAATGAAACCTTTCACGCGAAATTGTAGTATTTCGCTGTATGTAGACCCACAACAAAGAGCGACAACCTGGCTTGGTTTTGCTGTAATTTATTTTACATAACCTCGTATTCTTTCTCAACGTTTGGTACGCAGTGTTACGAGTTCAGATAAGGCCTCGTTTGAGTATGTCGAGAAATTGGGTTTCGTCCGGTCTCCATTATTTGCGGCGTTTAAGTGTTAAATGGATGAGGGATAAGAAATCAAAGCAACAAAACTATCTCGCGTTACGAGTAGGCATGCCAAAAATGCAGCATTTGGCCAGCAAAACCAATTTGAAGTTGAGGGATACCAAGAAATTATTAAGTTGGGTGCATTTCATGATTACAAATAGTGCATGCAGCGCGGCCGTCCAGTTTTTGTATAAGGAGATACAAGAAACATCCAGTCGTCACTTTTTATTATCAGGACCCCAAGCATAGGGTTTCCAGGTTTTTGTGCGATTGACTTTGGTGAATCGGCGGCCAACACAAGGAAAGTGGAGCAGTTGGTGGACCCTGCCTTTGGATGGAATGCCGTCTTGTGGCGGGTGATATTTTGTAGCCGATGAATTCGACAACCAGAACATTTGGCCTCTTGCAAGTGACTTGCTGGAGAAGTGGAATGGGCGGAAGCATTCGGGAAGGTTAGTTTCACCAATGTTTACGCACAACCCCGTGCCGTCGAAGAACTGTTCGGGCTGTTGCCTGCCGTTTTGCACTGCGGTCTGTTTCAGTTCATAAGACTGCCATTTAGTGTGAAGACAGGGTTAACGATAGCTTAGACAATCGTAGATCGGAAACCTATTGAACGCCGCTCTTTTTGTCGATTTTTGTGGCAGTCTAGTCGACACTGGCTCCAGGCCCAGCAATAACGACAATACGTTTTATTTGACGTTGGTTTTTGCTTTATGCCTATCGATAAATGCCTCAGGTGTGTCGGTCGGCCTATGCTCCTGCGTCTTCCAGCCCATGTAGTGCATAGCTGCCTGGGAGCGCCAAATGGACCCTGAAAATTACTTTTTACGCGTCTCCATCCCCGCCTCAACGCGTTGGGCTTGGAAACAGTCATTTAAGACGCACTTGCGAAAGTGTTGCTTATCTGCTTCAGACCCATACCCACGGATGCAACCGCTGACAATATGTAGTGAGTGGACGGATATCTTACGTCAAATCTGTTCCTTAGAGCCCAAAATCTTCACCTTACTCCGCTCATTCTTCGGCGACATCCGTACTCTGCAAATCAATAGAAGCAATAGCTCCGTCCTCTCCTTCATAAATTGTGAGCTTCCCATTTTCAAACACAACAAAACTCTCATCGATTATCGACTCCTTTCTTGAACACAGACAATCATCCTTCGTGTTTGCATTTCTAGACCAACCATTCTGTGGTCTATGGCCTTCGATGATAGCTCAGAGAGCTCCAACATCTCGGACACACTAACAAGTAAAAGCCGCTCTCCCTTACAGGAAAAATTTGGCTTTTTCCGTGTGTCATTTGATGTGCCTCATCTGACTCAATTTTCCTTTCGACGTATCGGCGCCGACATTCACTTCATGCCCAAACTATAGGAATACATGCGCTACTAAGACAGCCACAGCATGCATGATTTGCCTGGAGTCTGCAAGGTTTAATCCACCTTATTTTCCAGGGATAATTTATAAACCGAAACCCGTACAACCAACAGGCATTGCCACAATTCCACCAAACGTTGAAAATCCACCAGATTGTATCGCATATGACATTCACCAACGC